>NC_051159.1:43475843-43762105 GCF_013339745.2 Dermacentor silvarum | reverse complement strand
GGTGACAGAAAATTTGTCCTGAGTGTTGAAGCTTACGCCTTTAGCCTCAAATGCGGCATCATATTAAGAGGTGGGCGGAGGGGAGGAGGAGGAGGAGGAAAAAAAAAGAAGGAAAGGGCAGGGAGGTTAACCAGAAGCACGTCCGGTTTGCTACCCTACACGGGGGAAGGGTTTAAAGGGATGAAAAGAAGGAGAGAGAGAGGGAAGAAAGCACTCGCAGTATAAACACATGCGGTTGTCCCACACTTCACAATCGGTCACTGAGGCCTCGACTTCATGAACTGTAACAGTGCCCGCGTCGCTTTGTAAGCCTGCGACGCGTGGGCCACGGTCCAAGAATCTTTGTCTCTGAAAAAGGTCTGCTGTCTAATCGGTCTAACACACTCCGGAGAAGGTCACGTTTCGGTCTCATAAAGATGACAAAAACACAACACGTGTTCCACCGTCTCCTCACAGTTGCACGAGTCACAGATTGGTGTGTCGGACATGCCCAGAAGGAATGAGTATGCTTTCGTAAAAGCCACTCCTAACCAGAGGCGGCAAAGTAAAGTTGCATCACGGCGGGGGAAGTTCGATGGAATTTGTAGCCTCATTGTAGGATCCAGCCGTTGGAGATGACAGTTCGTAAAAATCGGGCTGCTCATGACGTTTCTCTCTCGGTTTGAGCGAGTAAACGAAGACCCTCGCAGCGTCTGTCCTCGATAAGGGTATAGGAACAGTCAGGGTTTCCTTATGGGCTGACGGGCGGCATCATCGGCAAGGTCATTACCAACGATGCCACAGTGCCCGGCAGCCATTGAAAGATGATGTCATGTCCGTTCATGAGGCTTGATGGAGAACCTCTCTGGTCTCAAACACCAGTTGTTCATGTGTCTTGCGTCGTAATGCTGACTGCAGACTCTGAAGGGCTGCCTTGGAGTCACAAAAAATGACCCACTTTCGAGGTGGTGTTTCTACGATGTCATTACTGCAGCACGTAGAGCGGCAAGTTCTGTAGCCGTAGAAGTCGTTATGTGGGACACTTTGAACTTCCTTGTGACTTGTAAGGTCGGGATGATAAAAGCGCCTGTGGAGCTGGTGGCTGAGACAGATCCATCGGTGTAAACTTGCGTTCTTAACTCATATGCATCGTTCAGCAATGACAATGTCAACTGTCGTAGAGCTACCGTGGAATGACTGAGCTTGGTCGTAATTCCCGGAATCGTGAGGTGTACTTGTGGCTGCCGTAGACACCACGGGGGTGACAGTGGTCTTGCTGCTGGTGTAAATCCCGATGGAAGGCAGCCTTGATGTGTCGCAACAAGTTTCGAAAACGTGGCCTGAGGTCTTTGTGCCGGCAAAACAGCAATGTGATGACTGGGTACGCGACACAGGTGTCGAATGTGTGCTCTGAGCTTGTCAACCGTGATGTATGTTGGAATCAAGTAGTCTCTAGCAATCACGATTGTTGCATGAGTCGAGGCGCATCGTGGAAGTCCAAGACATGTCCGCAGAGCCTGGCCTTGCAAACTTTGGAGGGTACAAATATTTGTTTTGCATGTATTCGCCAAAACCGGCAAGCTGTATCGTAAAAAGCCCAGAAACAGTGTTCTGTACAGCTGCAGCATGGACCGTACCGACGTTCCCCAAGTTTTTCCACACAGGAACTTCATTATAGGTATAATTGAAATTAGTCTCCGCTTCAGGTAGATGCAGTGGGGGCTCCATGAAAGGTTCCTGTCAATAATCACACCTAAGAAGCGGTGAGACTTCTGGTATGTAATATCCTGGCCATTGAGAGAAACAGGGTACGGTGACATGGGTTTGCGCGTAAAGGCAATGAGCGCACATTTTTCGATGGACATAGTAAGGCCTTGTTTTCGGAGATAGGAACAAGTTAGGGTGGCTGCCCGCTGAATTCTTGCGCGCACTTGAAGACGAGTCGCCGCAGAAGACCAAAGACAAATATCGTCGGCGTAGATCGACAGGTGTATTGTATTGGGTAATAGTTCAGCAAGGCCAATCATAGCTAGGTTAAACAGAATAGGGCTCAATACCCCGCCCTGTGGGACGCCGCAGTAGGTATAATAGTTGGCAGAGGGGCCATTTTCGGTCTGCACATAGAAGGACCTTCTGGTCAAATAGTCTCTGATCCATTGAAACATACGGCCACCGATTCCGACAGCCTCCAGTGATTCAAGGATCGCTTCATGTGTGACATTATCGTACGCCCTTTCACATCAAGAAAGAGCGCCACTGATATGCGCTTGAGACATTTTTGTTGCTGTATGTACGTTGTCAGGTCGATAACATTGTCTATTGAAGACCTGCCTCGCCGAAAGCCTGTCATTGAGTCAGGGTATATACTGTGGCGTTCAAGGTACCATTCTAAGCGTGTAAGGATCATTTTTTCCATTACTTTACCTACGCAACTTGCCAGGGCAATAGGGCGATATGATGTCAGGTCTAAAGGCGACTTCCCTGTTTTTAGTAGCGGTACAAGCCGACTTATTTTCCATTGCAGAGGAACAATTCCGTCACGCCATGAGCGGTTGTAGTAATTCAACAGCTCTTGCCTGGCCTCCCGTCCAAGATGGACAAGAGCTGCATAGGTGATGCCGTCAGGCCCTGGTGAAGATGAACGTCGAGAAGCAGCCAAAGATGCGTCAAGTTCTTCCATAGTAAATGGAAGTTCCATTTCTGGTACGCGAGACACAGGGACGACACTAACACCTTCGGCGTGGGGGGTGACACACACGCCGGCGATCCGCGCACAAAAATTATTTGCCACCTCAAGTTGCGTCTGGCAGTGATGTAGGGCTAAGGCCATGAAGGGATGTCGCTGTTGTGGAGACGAGCGGAGGCCACGAACTGTCCTCCAGATGTATGAAAGTGGTTTACGAGGGTCCAGGGATTCACAAAAGGACTTCCAACGTTGTTCCTGCAATTTGTCCAAACGGCGCTGGATTTTCTTCTGTGTTCTTCGTGCCATTCTCAGGTCACAAACTGCCTTCGTGCGCCTGTACCTCCTTTCAGCTCGTCGTCGAAGTGCCGTTAGCCTCTCCAGTTCTACGTCAAATTGGGAACGGTTTGCTTTCAATGTTAGGAGGCATGAAGCTTCTCTCATTGCCTCTGAGATGGTTTCCTCTAGGCTATGGCCCAAGTCTTCTCTGCATGCATTTTCCATATGTAGCTTGAATTTAGTCCAATCGATACGTTGTACTGCATTCGACGAGGAGGAATTGTTTAGCCCCCTGATCTTCAAGTAAGTGGGAATATGGTCACTTCCATGCGTTTCTATGTCTGAAAACCACTGTACTTGCGAGCTGAAGCATCGTGATACCAAAGACAAATCCAGGCAACTGCTGTACTTGAGGCCTCGCAGGTATGTATGAGGTATGTATGAGGTGGGCGAATATCACATTTTTCTAATAGGGATCGAATACGAATCGTAAGTATTGAATAGTCAAACGAAGATGCGTATATTTATGACAGGATATTTATTTAGGCGTAATTAGGTACTACGCTTGTTTCGACTAGTGAATAAATGATAGGAAACTATCACCGACAATTAGAATAGCTCATAAAAACAAGCTTCCCGGTTGCGAACAAGCTTTCCAAGAATGAATGGCTGCTGTATAACTATCTTCCAAAACAGCTAAACAAATATGGTTGTTGAAGAAAGCTGAAAGGTTGATGGAAAAAAAAAAAGCTCCTGAAGGACTTTTGTGCTTCTGTGCCGGAGACCGTCGAAAATAGCCTGTTTATTTGAAAGCATCGCTGGTTGTAGCAAAAAAGATGGAAACTGCTATATGACTAGACTGCAAACCACATGAAATTAGAGACTACAAACACAAATCCCAACTTCTGCCACGAAGCCTAAAACAATGTTTGCAATACCCATTTTGTTTCTGCATTGCTTCCAATACTTTTGTCGTTGTTTAAAATCTGATAATGTGCAAAGTTTCGCTTAGCAGACAGAGCACACTAACTCGAATTCAACAATTGGTCGTTTCGAAATAGTTGATTGCGTTACATATTTCCAATAGCCGAATAGTTAATTTTTGAGTACGTATAATATTCAAAAGTATTCAGCAGTATAGTATAGATTACGAATGGTTCATCTTGAATGTCAAATATTCGTCGCGTATTCGAAAGTTCGAATATGTGACCGCCCCTGATCCAATGCAGGGTATAAAAAATATCAGTTGCGATATATTTCATTGTGTGGAATTTCCGTTAGTTGTTTCAGCTACAGTGCGTGAGTTTCCCAAGCAAACGAAGAAGGCGCATATAACCTCCCTTAATTTTGTTTTTACGTACTCCCCTCTTTAGCGTGCCTGCATATAGCATGTGTTTAATTAAACGACCTAATGCTCTTTCAGGCTCAGTATTCCAACCTGAATTTGATAACTCTAGATAAAGAAAAGCACCCTGCTTTCCCGATTTCAACTGGTAATCTTGCTTGGTGTTTTGTAACATTGAGGAAGACTGAACATATTTCACTCTGTCATGAAGAATTTGCTCCCTGCAACCAAAAAACACGACTATAGGCATTACAATAATTTCAGTGTTAAGCTGAATTCCTTCTCCCCTCCCGACCAGGCAGCAGAACGCATGTTCAGCTGTCTTCATTTTCGCCCCTACGTGAGTTATATCGTAAAGAAGCATGCAAGTAGAACACATAGAACGCCTTTTTACTGGAACAGAGTTAAAGGCTCAAAATGTAGTTCGCTGTTCTTCTTTCTTTCTTTTTTTTTTGTGGTCCGTCAGTCATTTGCCTCCCATAGAGTGCAGCATGCCTAGTTGGACCGTGTTCATTTCGCTGTTTAATTAGTATAGGATAAGAAATCTCGAGAACAAGCTAAGAAACTACGCTAAAATGTCAGGCATAATGTCAAGAGAAAGGAAAAAATTAGTTTGAATTTGAGCGAAAACGGGTGTAGTCGATATTGTATATAGTTGATAGGCACAAATAGAGCTGAACAGGCCGTGCTCTGCGCAAAGCCGATAACCGGTAGCTGATATTCGAGTTACCTGATAAGCGGAAACAAAGCACCGTTGAGGAAGGCAGAGAACTAGGTTTTGTGATGAAGATATGAGATTCACAGACACATAATTGTGTCAGCCAATGTACGAAAGGTATAATTGGAGATCACTGGCAGAGGCATTGGCCCTGCTGTGGGGATAAAATATGCTGATAATTATGAAGATGGCGGATGGTGCGTTCAGCAATTTGAAGCAAAACAGCTATAGCTTCAAGCAGAGCTTGCTGTGTTTGTTACCTTACGGCGCGGCTCACGGCCTCGTGCCTCCATTGCCATGCCGTCGTCACAGGCATCATAATTTGGCCACCGCCACCAAGCCTCCGCGGTAGTCGATGCCATTCTCGCGCCGTCATCAGTGTCATCATGGTACCTTCTTGGTTGTCGCGTCATAATTATTGCCACGATGCCATCATGATGTTAATGCTAAAGTTTGTCCTTCGTGCCATTTTTCTAGCACGTTAATAAATGTTTCCACAGAGATGGTCTGAATGCTGTTTCTTTTGTATGCTCGACATTGTATTAAACATTGCACATTTCTATTTCGTTTCATACGCTCATTTTAATAGTCTTACTGCCATTTTATTTTCCTCGTGATTATGAAGTCACACTAATTTATTGCTTATTCACACGGCATGAATTACTTATTGGTTGGAGCTCTGTTCGTTGACCTGGCATATATAAGCACTTGTACCGGACTGAACCAGTAACAGGCCACTTAGCTTGAAGGTTTAAATGGGTAGGTGAATGTTTATCCTGTTCTTGATGATAAACTTATATTTCGTTGGTTGATTGATTGATTAATTGATTGCTTTGTCGGTGTCATACCTTCGTCATTGCATTGGGGTTCTCGTCGCCGTCGTCGCTACTGACTTTAACGCCACGTTGTCGTCGTGGCGCACAGTTCAGTGAGGTTGTAAAAGAATGCAAGAGCTTCGAACAAAATTTGGTGCATTGAACGACAGTCGCCTGAGTACCTTTTGCCACAGGGAGTAAGTTAAGAGCGGCAGGAATGCTTGTAGACCCGTTGCAGCATCGCAGATGTAATCGATGGCTCGCCAATAAAACCTATCTTAAATGCACCGTCAGCAATATAACAAAAGCAACGAGTTATCTGATGGGTATAATGTGTTTTTGGGCATGTCGGTATGCTATGTTAATAAAACATTTGAAATTTGGCTAGAAAAGGGCGAGGACAGAGACTATGGAGCGTTTCCATCGTTGGCTGAGTGACCCACCTCCCGTGCCCTAATCAATTTACGCTGGCTTCTGATTTTCAAGCGCTGGTATTACCGCTCGCGATCTGCTCCCCGGCCTTCTCTCCCATAGCCTTCTTTTACGATGGTTTTCAATATGTAATAATTGTGTTACTAAAACCATTTTCAAGCACAGTGATATTGCAGCCAAATTTGTTTTAATTAGCTCAAGCTGGTAACACGATTCAGTATAGTGATTGATTTATACACAGCAAACAAACGAGCGAAGGACATAAAAGGCATCACAAGAAACGCTATAATAAGAGCAAACTGAAAATCGATGCTTCTTGAACAATGCCAAAGCTCTTGCTCCCGTTCCACTCGGAAGAACACAGTATAGGTCCTCAACATTGACAAACCGACGGGTACTTTAGACAGGGCGCCGCACCCGGAGAATGTACCAGCACCAACTATTTATCTTGGAACAAATTCCATATGCGTGCCGCGTTGAAGAAAAATGAGTTTTCAAATGTCCGGACACGCGAGCCTGAGCGCACGGTTCCAGACGGGCCGGAGATCGTCTTTTTTGTATCGCAGCTTTTGACTGATCGGAGAATTTTCCGTGATGAGAAATACGAACAGCTCTCGGGGCTTCTCCATGCCTGGGGTCACATCTTTAATAAAGTCTGAGTGCTTGTGTCTGCCTACTCTTTTTGTCTTTTTTCTTTTCAGTTTTTACTTGAGTTATCGCCACGCTGTCTGTCTAGATCAGGCAACATTGAAATCACGGACTATTCTTTCATACTAAGGATATAATTGAATTAATGGTGTTTCTCGTCCAAAAGCAACACACGCGCTATGGTAAACGCTGTATTGGGAGGCTGCGGATTATTTTGACTAATTGTTATTATTTAATCTCAGCAACAACCAGGAACGACAGTATTAACTAAGCTCTACATATATATAAGCACGCCATCGTCTTATTTGTTTGTTAATTTGAAATATATATATATGATCATCAGCATCTGCTTCGCCATCGGACTACTTATGCGACTGCAGGACGCAGGCCTGTCTCGGTGATCTCCAGTTAACCGTGTATTGCGCTAGCTAATTCCAACTTGTGCCTGCAAATTTCCAAATTTCATCACCCCACCCAGTTTTCTGCAGTCCACGACTCCGCTTCTCTTCCCTTGTCCCCCATTCTGAAACTCTAACGGCACATCGGTTATCTGCCTTATGCATATTACGTGGCCTACTCAGCTCCATTTTTTTCTCCTATTGTTAACTAGAATATTGGCTATCCCCGTTTGCTCTATAATCCACACGGCTCTCTTCCTGTGTTCTAACCTAACGCCTAACATTTTTCGTTCCATCGCTCTTTGCGTGGTCCCTAACTTGCTCTCGAGCTTCCTTGTTAACCTCCAAGAATCTGGCTCATGTGTTAGCAGCACATAAATGCAATGATTGTACACTTTTAAACGACAGTGGTAAGCTCCTTGTCAGGATTTGGTAATGCCTGCCGCATGCATTCCGACCCATTTTTATTCGTGTGTAAATGTCCTTCTCGTGATCAAGGTCCACTGTGAGTAATTGATCTAGATAAACGTACTCCTGCACAGATTCTAGAGGCATTTTCATAACCTATGAAAGACATAGAGAGAGCTTGATTGTACTCCGCAGATTTCTCAATAACCTGATTGATGACATGGACGTCATTGATTATAGAATATTCATTTCTGAAGCCGGCCTGTTCTCCTGGTTGATTGAAGTCAAGTGTTGCTCTGTTTCAATTGGACGTTATCTTGGTGAATATTTTATGCAATACTGCAAGCAAACTACCGCGTCTTTAATTCTTCAATTATTGAACGCTTCCGTTCTTACGAATTAGTACAATGTTGGCATTCTTCGAGCTCTCTGGTACGCTTGAAGTCGTGATACAAGGCATATAAAGCGCCGCAAGCTTTTCAAGCATAATATCTCCTTCGTCTTTGATTAAACTGACTCACATGTTTGCTTCTCCTGCCCATTTTCCCCGGGACATATTTATGCGCTACGCCTGTACTGTTTGTATGTCCACTTGTGTATGAGCCTTTCAAGGCTTACAGTATTGAGAAATAAAAATAAATAAGGCGGTCCTAACTTCATCGCTATCTATAGAATGAGCGTCTGTATACGGTTCATCTCACAACTTCCAATGATGGTTCCGTGACAACAGCGTCGTCAAGTTGTCACGCAGAACTGGTCCGTCGCACCACTCACAAGATCGAACTCTCGGACGCAAGGTGTTTGCAACCAAACAAGCAAACTTCATTGCCGACAAACATACAAACCCAGAATACAAAACACCGTGACCGAAGGGAAGGTCATTAACCATAGCAAATCATTTACACTGCCTGTAGGTTAAGCGTCCTCGCAGAACATTGCTTCTCACAAGAAGCTCCAAATACTATATGTATCAGAAACTTGCTGTCTCAAACACGATCAACTCGCGAATGTTCTTAAATAAACTTAACATACTTCACCAGAGTAAAGTCCGCGATGTCCTTCGTGGCACATTCACTCACGCGGCCCGTGAACTCCTGGCTTTCGGTTCTTGTCTGGCATGGATGTGGCCAGACGGGAAGCTGAGCACGGGTCCTTGCTGTCAACAGCAGGGCTTCACCGAGCCATGACCTCGGGCAGGACAACTTGGATGACGCGGAACCCAGACCAGCACGCCAAGGGCTTCTCGATGTGGCCGGGACACGGCGCTGACGCGTTCGATTCTCTTCAGATCTAAATCCTGTCTGCCATTGTTCTGGTTGTTATTGTTTTCGTTGCTCTGCACAAATGGCATTTACCCACCGTGGGGGCCCGTCTGCTATTGAGCTGTCGCGCTGCCACGTCTTATTTTCATGTGGGCTTCGTTTAGACGCTGTGCTTTTCATCTTCGGTTTTTCACGGATCATTTCGGTCGTCTGCTATTGACGATCCCGACAACACCTAAACGTATACTGCTGCTAGCATGTTCAGCGAATCCAATTAGTCGCTCGACCTGCATTCAGCAACACAAATCTTAGCTATTTGGAGACGTTCAATAAATTGTTGCGAACTGTTAGGAATATGGATAGTTTCAAAAGTGCTGCTAATGACAGGCTTTTTTCTAAGCCGAGATGGCGTCACCACTACTGGGCTTGAAATTCGCAATTGAATTCCAAAGTCTCTAATTAAAAAGAACTTGGTAAATTTTTTTATCTAGCTTACAAAACATATTGCAGTTTCTTATGCAGATGACTACAGCCTGTTCCAGAAATCATCATCATCATCATCATCATCAGCCTATATTTATGTCCACTGCAGGGCGAAGGCCTCTCCCTGCGATCTCCAATTACCCCTGTCTGCGCTAGCGTATCCAACTTGCGCCTGCAAATTTCCTAACTTCATCATCCCATCTAGTTTTCTGCCGACCTCAATTGCGCTTCCCTTCTATTGGTATCCTTCTGTAACCCTAATGGTCCACCGGTTATCCATCCTACGCATTACATGGCCTGCCAGCTCATTTCTCCCGCTTAATGTCAACTAGAATATCGGCTATCCCCGGTTTGTTCTCTGATCCACACCGCTCTCTTCCTGTCCTTAACGTTAGTCCTAAGATTTTCGTTCCACCTCTCTTTGTGCGGTCCTTAACTTTTTCTCGAGCTTCTTTGTTAACCTCCAAGTTTCTGCCCCATATGTTAGCACCGGTAGAATGCAATGATTGTATACTTTTCTTTTCAACGACAGTAGTAAGCTCCCAGTCAGGATTTGGCAATGCCTGCCGTATGCATTCCAACCCAATTTTATTCTTCTGTAATTTCTTTCTCGTGATCAGGGTCCCCTGTGAGTAATTGACCCAGATAAACATACTAGTTTACAGACTCTAGAGGCTGACTGGCGATCCTGAATTCTTGTTCCCTTGCCAGGCTATTGAACATTATCTTTGTCTTCTGCATATTCATCTTCAACCCAATTCTTACAATTTCTCGATTAAGGTCCTCAATCATTTGTTGTAATTCGTCTCCATTGTTGTTGAATAGGACAATGTCATCTGCAAACCGAAGGTTGCTGAGATATTCGCCGTTGATCCTCACTCCTAAGCCTTCCAAGTCCAAGAACATTAATACTTCTTGTAAGCATGTAGTGAATAGCACTGGAGAGATTGTGTCTCCTTGCCTGACCCCTTTCTTGATAGGTAACATTCTACTTTTCTTATGGAGAACCAAGGTAGCTGTGAATCCTTGTAGATGTTTGCTAAGATATTCACGTATGCCTCCTGTACTCCTTGATTACGCAATGCCTTTATGACTGCTGGTATCTCTACTGAATCAAATGCCTTTTCATAATCTATGAAAGCCATGTAGAGAGGTTGATTGTACTCCGCAGATTTCTCGATTACCTGATTTATGACATGAATATGATCCATCGTAGAATATCCCTTCCTGAAGCCAGCCTGTTCTCTTGGTTGGCTGAAGTCAAGTGTTGTCCTGATTCTATTGGAAATTATCTTGGTGAATATTTTATACAATACTGAAAGCAAGCTAATGGGTCTATAATTCTTCCGTTCTTTAACGTCTCCCTTCTTATGGATTAGTATAATGTTGGCGTTCTTCCAGCTCTCTGGTACACATGAAGTTGTGAGGCATTGCGTATAAAGGGCCGCAAGCTTTTCAAGCATGATATCTCCTCCATCTTTGATTAAATCTACTGTTATTCCATCTTCTCCAGCAGCTTTTCCCCTGGTCATGTCTTTCAAGGCCCTTCTAACTTCAGCACATCAAAGACTAAATAACTCTATCGGCAACGCTAGGGGATTTCTTAAATCTGTTCCTGCTCAAAAATTTATATCTATCAAGTGGCATATACGCAGCAAAGTTAAATTTTCAACAATGTTTAGAAATTTGCTTTTCAGCGATAGCGTTACGAAAATCCAATGATTACTACTGCATTATTCAATTGGCGCTTTTCGTAACAGCTGCGTTGCGATAGACACTGGAAAATTACCTGCACATATGTCTAATGACGGAGTCCAAAAATGGCGGCAATGTCGTCCACGTGTCCAAGTGAGCAAGTGTTATGGCTGGCGTAGATGAACACGTACATAGCACAGATGACGTTGACGATTCTTTTATGTCGAAACACATACCTATATAAGATAGGGTGCACCTGCCTATCGCACTAGTGCAAGACATAACGGGCAGCTTGAACAGGCCTGCGCGAATGGTCAGTGCGACTAGAGCATTGTTGGTTTTAACAGTTCGACTATAGCAACATGCTTATGAATAATTCAGACAACCGCGGTCATTTACCACGAAAAAAAATTTCCGTACATAATTGTTTTTCAATACTATCCAACTGGAATGCTTGGATTCTGCATCTCTGATTACTTGATGACTAACAGAACTCCATATAGTTAAATCTACGTGGCTGGCCGTATCATTAAGTAGTTAGTTGGTATTGATCATACGTATAACGCAAACTGAACTCTGCAGACCTGCCTCTGACGTTGAAAGGTCGCAGCGGGAAATTTCACGTCACCCTTTGTACGCAGCCTATCGAGGGACCAAACCAAGAGCTTAACCTCACTCGCCTTGACCCTTTCTGTCAGTTCTTGCACACCAAGTGAATGGCCCAAGATATTACCTGTCGTCTGTGTAAGCCCTATATTTGCAGAGGAGTGAGTGCCTTAGAAGAGTAGAACATCCGCCCTCTGGATTTGCAGAAGAGTTGTCCAAGCTATCTCGCAATCTTTCTTAGGCACGAGCGGATTAGGTTGGTGGCGCGGCGTCGCGGGCCCAGTGCACCCCGAGGATACCAGCCCGAACGGACGCCTTTATTAAGGACGGAGCGAACCGTATGTCAGCGTGAGTAATCGCCGGTCAGGATATGAAAGAAAAAAATGTTCCATGAAACGGCCAACCACCAGCTTCGCAAGCTGGAATGCGAGAGGCGTTCACAACTGAAGGAGATTAGCAGCACTTGATCAAACTGACTTTCTCATCCATGCGCTGTCCCACGTGCGCCTAAAACGTCGCGCCGATGTGAGAAATAACCGTGGAACTCAGATATGCGAAAGATATGGCCTTCTAAGCGATGAGTGCTAGTAGGTCAACGTCGAATCGGGGGTTGCGACACCTCCCTGTCACTCCCAGGCTGCCAACCTTTGCTATATATCTGAGTAATGGTGCTCAGTTCATGCAATGATAAAGTTCAAGTTTCCTGGGCAGATTGACATCTGCGGGCTCATGATCTAGCAGCACTTTGAAAGAATACTTGAATTTATTTTCCAGTAACTATGATCTTCCTAACTGCCGTACGTACGAAACCCTGGTGCCTATGCAACTGCGAGAGCACCATTCTTGCAATTTTGATCTAGTATTGTCATCGATTCGTCTTCTGACGGTTCCTTTGGCTTTCACTCAGCAGACTAGACGCAGCTAGTGCCCTTCGATCGACGCTATTGTCCGCAGTGTGGTTTATTCGGGTTACGCGAAATTTCTCCCTTTTGGTCAGGGCGATGGTGCTTTGCGGTAGCATGTCACTCAAGTGGGAGATTTGTACTCACAAAATAGAAAATACTACCATTCGTGACTTCCGCCAAGCTATCTAAATATTCTAACGCAAAGCTTCGAACAGATCCACCCGGCTAGTAGATTCTTTTTTTTTAGCATGCGGGTCCTCATTGCCGCAAATATGTACTTTAGCAAATATAATCATGACCAAGAACAACTTCTCAAGCTTGCAATGATTCAGAAAGCATTTATTCCCGGTACTTGAGAGTTTAGCGGCTGAAATCCGAAGAGTTCTCAGTTCAAACTTCAAAAAGGTCAACTAGCTTTTGTTTCGTCGTCTGCTTGTCTTTTTTGAACCCGCCTGAGACAGAGCAGCTTTGAAACGGTGGGGTAGCGACGATCCAGTTGGGCAGTTTTTGTCAGTAGGTCTGTCTGTTGGTTGCTTCCTACTGCCCCTGTGGGACAACTTACATTGCGCGCTGTAGGGCTCTTGTTTGGTTCCTGCAATGGTGGTTAACGGTGTGCTTCCGTGAAGTTGTAACAGTTGCACTTCACAGTGCGAGCACCAACGGATGGAGCATCGTTGGTGTTACGACCGCCACTGCTTAACTGCTTCCATAAACGACTAAAAAAGAAGAAAAAAAAAAGCACTGCGTATTGTGCTGTGCACAAGAGAATGAATTGCCGCCGTGTTCTTCCGAAAAAAAATAATAAGCCTAACATAAAATTCCCCATCTTTCTTATTTGACATCTATTGTCCAGTTCGTGTCACCAGTGTCTCTGATGGGTCATGCGGCAAGTAGTACTCTGAAATGGAACACAGTAATGCTAGCGGGAACACACCGTTAGATTTTAAGATCCATAAACTGGAGCGAGACGGAGTATTTCTTCGAAAATGCAAGCAGGATGAACGGCGCAGTGGGTTGGAGGGAATGCTAGATGCCTTTACTAGATTGTGGTAACGTTTTCCTTTTTTTTTTCAAAGATCTCTTAGTGAACCCTTCCGTACATTGCTGACTGTGACTGCTGCTGAGTGCTGCTGCTGTCTTGCCAAGTGACTCACACATAGAAAATAAAAGACGGAAATGCGTCCCCAATCGTACTCAGTCGCATGCATACTTTGCTAGTGCCAAGCGCCAACTAACTTTTTCAGATCATGGGCGTGTGCATCACATCGCGTAGGACTGGCTGCAGCTATGCGTCGAGAGGGATACTGGCTGGTGCCACCTGTCTCCTCCTCATCGTACAGATGCAGCCAATCATCAATGGCGGAAATGGACAGTCCACAAGGTGGAATCTTCCAGAATACCCCCCCCCCCCTCCCCGCGCCCATCCTGTAAGTGCCAACCTAGTTGGGAGGCCCACTTCGGCCGCCCCTGATTCGCTGGTGCTGCACGAGCGAGGAAGAGACGCCTGGCTCTTACTCCATCGTACTCCCTCCTAACCAATTGGCACTTTAGTGGCAGCTTCAGGGACAGCACCCAAGGTGGATACTCACAGTGACGCTCAGTTGACGCTCAGTTGTAGGGTGAACGATAAAACAATTATATGATGCTACAAAACGGTGATGTTAAAAATTAAATTATGGGGTTTTACGTGCCAAAACCAGTTCTGATTATGAGGCACGCCGTAGTGGGGGACTCCGGAAATTTGGACCACCTGGGGTTCTTTAACGTGCACCTAAATCTAAGTACACGGGTGTTTTCGCATTTCGCCCCCATCGAAATGCGGCCGCCGTGGCCGGACGGTGATGTTGCGCCACTGCGCAAGAGGCAACTATGGACTACAGGGCCCGTATTTACAAAGGCTTATTTGTTCGTCAGAAAGAATTTCAGCCAATCCGAATGCAAAACATATTACTATCTAAGGCGACTGGCCGATGGCAAAGAGCACTTACGAAAATAAATGTCTGTGAATCTGGCCCTAGGTTCCTTAAGTTAACATCCGAAAATACTCCTTATGAGAACGACATGCGCAATGTGACTGCACACGTGCTCACTCTGTGATATTTTTTTTTATTCAGGCCTGAATAGGCACACCCAGTCTTTAGCAAAGGAGGAAGCACAATATCGCCATGGCATCACTACAGTTAAGAAGCTCTGGTGTTGCTTGTTACCTTTGTGAGCTCTGTCTAAGTTTATTTGGAGCTCAGCTCTTAATGGCCCGTTCCTGCGACGATCGCCGGTGGCGTAACCGAGCGAACGAGCACAACCTCGACGGATGAAAGAGAAAAGCGTAGTGCCAACGATCACTATGAGATGGCGCCAGAGTATCCCGCGTCCGTCTGCTCACTTCTTTCTCTTTCTTCGGTCACTGTTTTCGTCGGCTAACAACTGATAAACGTGATCCCTCCACGCACCACGCGCCTGCATGTATCAGAATTTGTCGAATGTTATCGATAGCTCTATCCGTTGGCTGTTGTCCCGGGAGCTTTTTGTAATCTGATTGTATGCACGACGCAAATTGTGTACTGCCTTCTGGAAGCCACGCGGGCACCAGCGATTGATTGATTGACTGCGCGCACCCGCAGATCAGATTTTCGACGACCGCCAACTTAGCTCGCGGCTATCGTTGTGCTTGAGTGTTACTTGTTTTGCAGCGCTTCGCTCTGTCTGCAACGTGCCGCACGAGATAGATCGTCCGCGCCAGCCAATAAATCGCAAAATGAAAACACGTATGGAGCCGCGCTCAAACGTCGCATTACGGAGTACCGTAATCGTCGGTGAATATTTATATTTGCACTGCAACACTCCGTACAACCATTCATTTAATAGAAATAAGGATATCAACCCAGCTGACAATGATGCGCGGGTTTGTTGCTAAAGTACACGTGAGCAGTGAAACGATTGCCTGAATGTACTGCCATAGAAAAATGTGACATGCATGCTGACATATTCGTTGACCTATTCGCTAAAAACAATTATTATTATTATTATTATTATTATTATTATTATTATTATTATATTATTATTATTATTATTATTATTATTATTATTATTATTATTATTATTATTATTATTATTATTTCTATTATAATTTCAAGGTTATCAACAGCCCTGCCAGGTACTGGAAGAAAATGATGCGGAATCAAAGTTCATATTTCAAATTAGTCAACATTTCACGTTTAATAACAAACATATCTCGCAATTTCTTGATTTCGCTTAGCCAATCCATTCCCCTTGACTCGCAGGATAAGCTACATAACATGCGCTGATGAAACATTAAAGCTATGCTAGTCGTTTACGAGTATTATGGATCACGCAGTCACTTCTTCCTTGAACTGAAAATGCTCGAACCATTCACTTATATCAAAACAACATTGCCAGCTTCATTAGGATATGAAAGCTGAGGTCCTTCGTCTAGCTTGGATACTGTCACGCTGTAGTGACGGGGGAAAAAAAACAAGCACTGCCAAGGGCTGTGTCCGAAATCTAACATTTTGTAGGCCGAACTTGGTGCTTCATGTTATTGCTATGGCAAGTAAATGGACACTCGAGGCGAATTTATGCCGCCCGTGTCGCCGCGAGGTTCCGTATAAAGTTCACGGGCGATAGAATCGTCGCCGCGCGCCATATGTTGTATGTGCGAGTGAAAGCGTGGAAGGGTGAGCAGGCGATCGCGGCTCCTTCTCGCACGCAAGGGCGGGAAGGAGGCGCGCCGTCTTCCAATCGCGTTCAACGCTCAGGGGGGAGGGGGGGGGGTCACGTGCCAAAAAGACGATTTGATTGTGAGGCACCCGTAGTGTGGGACTCCGGATTAATTTTGACCATCTGGGGTTCTTTAAAATGCACCTAAATCTAAATACACAGGTGGATTTGCATTTCACCCACTACGAATTTCGGCTGCCGTGGTCTTGATTTGCTCCCGCCACCTTCTGCTTCCCAGCGCGACACCAAGGCCACTAAGCAACCACTGCGGGTTCCCTTCAAGATGTTAAGTGAGAAATTATCCGGGAAAACTCAACGTGATGGGGTGGTTTCAATGAAAGGCTCATCTGTATAGGTTCAAGTCATGGCTGCTAAAAGTGATAGGTCAGCATTTATTGCATATTGAAGAACAGCTACCTTAATATACGAACCAGAAGTTACCATGAATAACCGGCCATGAACAGTCGCTTAAGAAGAACCTGGAGCGCCTAATTCTTTAACTCCTGGGGACCTGATTGGCAGAAAGAGAAAACTGAGAGGACACATCGGTAAAGAATGGGACGACAACTTTCCACAAATGTGAAGAATGAAGTATGGTAGAAAAGATGACACTCCAACTAAAGGAAAGAAATAATCACTGCATTGATGAAACCTGCTAAGAAATACCGCCAGGAACTGAAGAAAGGTGACTTCATCTTACTTGGAGAGCAACATCCAAGTGCCTTTGGAAAATATGCGTCGGCAAAGAAGTTTTTCCAGGCAAACACCAAATCAAGAGCGTGTGCATAATAAAGACACCTACCAACAGGCTTCTTCGGAGGCCCACGTAGTTATTTTATCTGCTAGGAGGTTTCTTCTACGCGGACATGTGCGTCCCAGGGAAGATGTAGCAACAGAATGAAGAAGAGCCTTCATGGGTTAACAGCTCCATGTCATTTATGCAAGTACGAGCCATAAAACAGGTTAAGCATCATCATCATCATCATCATCATCATCATCATCATCATCATCATCATCATCATCATCATCATCATCATCGGCTCTATGTTCTGATCATCAGAATAAACGTTTCGAATCGTTACGGCTCCGGGGTTCCTTCGCTCACAACTGGTAACCACGCATGTTGGTACGACGACGATGTACTGCAAACAGCGCAATAACGGCACAATACATTGAGGGAACAAAGCAGCGTCCGTGTCGCCCGTTTCCTAAATGTTTTGTCCCGCTTTTGCGCTGTTACCATAAAACTTGATCTGCGTTGCCTTGCGTGAGTAGAAACAATGGGGCATCCTTATGTCCTCCGTACCAATTATGAATACGAAAAATACGAGGAGCAATATGGGTAATTAGGAGAATGCATGCTGAATTTTTTACCACGGGACGTTTACTGGACGTTCATGCAGCAGCAATATCAATAGAATACCTGCCAACTCTACCGAATTTCTCGTAAAAATTATGATTTTGGGAGCGTTTTATGATATTACCAATACTGCGTCAAATTCAACGAAAAGTGTTGTGGGCGAAATGTTTTTCCTTGTCGCTCTCCGAACCTTCCGTTGGAAGTTGCAAGAGAGGCGCTTCTTTGAGCAAGTTGATGCAGACAAGGTACTGAAGCACGCGAAATCTGCAACAGCAAAGTTGCTGAAAGATACAGTCCCCGCTGTTCCAACTTTGCCGCTGCTGGTGCTGCTTCTAGCGCTAAACTGTTGTCAGTAAAGTGTTTACGTATTCCGCATAATGCATAATGCATGTTCAAGGTAAGCGCTACATGAATACGCCCCCCCCCCCCCCCCCCTGCCTCCTTTATAGGTCTCGTGCTCGAACGGGTTTCACGAAGTTTATTGTTCGCCGGATGGCATGTATGCAAAAGTAATAATTAAACTAAAAGGATAGTCACTTAATTACACAACTGAATGCCTAATGGAAATATAATATGCCTTTCGAGACCACAGTGGGTCTCTTGCTCACATGCAATAGGGACAGGACAGCTTAAAGATTTTGCACAGCGCATGGACGAGGGTGGAAAAACCAACGAAAGACAGCGTTAACTTCCACAAGTTAGCGCTTAGTCTTTCGCTGTCTTTCTTCCCACGTCCTCGCGCTATTCAAAAGTTTTACCATGGTATATCAAACAGCCCATAATGCCGCGGACAGGAGAGGGAGCGTGTTATAAGTTGCGCTATGTGCGGATGTATATCTCTGCACGATTACGCTGCACCCGCTTTATCGCGTGCGCGGTCGATTAAATACCCAATGACTCCTAAGCGCAGACTATAGATGCTTCCCTATGAGACTAAACAACTTTCTATGCGAAAACATGCCCGAATAAGCAGAATTAGTTGGACACTAAAACGTTCCAATGGTTCCATCATTGCTCGTGGCTGTATATATTCCGCTAGAACAATGCTTAGCCTCAATCAGAACTTGATAAGGCGAAACTTTCTTGTCCTCTTCTCCGGGGTTTGGTGTTCGTCGTCGTTTTCTCGCCAGAAATGTCTGTGGATATATATTTGGGTCAAGTACCACTATGGGCTGTCCATCGGGCCCGTGACGCAGCAGAGAGGTTCGGCCTTTCTGTGCCGACGTGGGAGCGGCCCGCTACGTGCTGACGCGCGTTCCGAGGGACCGTGATAAAGTTTTATCATACCCTACCATACCGCGTATGTGCCAGCTGCTATGTTGCCGAGTAGACAACTTCAGCCGCTGGGTATGTGTCCCCATGGGCAACTTGTGCCTAACCGACAACTTCAGCAGTTGGATATGTGTAAGTATGTATGTGCCACTAGATATGTACCCCTTCTTTGCATATCCCCGAGAATGAATGTGCCACTCTAACAGAAGGGTCATTAACCCTTAAATTTATATATATGCGTCGTACTTCTCCAGTACATACACTCTTCATGAACATTATTTCTTCGATAAGGATCGCACATCGCGATTGTGCTCGTGACGCCGACAGCTAAAATTTACAGGCGATGAAGTTGTGTCATTCGCTACTGTTGCTGCCTCTCTAACTGAAAAAAAAAGTGTCATTTAGCTTGCAAGATTGCGCTTGATTTGCGTGTTTCTTACACGCGCACCTCATTCTGGTGTACTCAAACAAAGAAATCAGGTCTTCCAACTATTTTGCTTAACAGAGCAGGAAATGTGAACTTCCTTTAACCCAAAGATTTCGCGAGATCTGGAAACACCATTTCATCCTTCCTTCTTAATTCCAGATAAAGCGGCCATCAACCTAGGCCGTTAGCGGTCCCGAAAGAGGGCCACTGGTTGGAGGCAAGAGAGTGTGAATAATATCTTTTTACCAGGCCAGTGGAGAGACGGGCCAAGTAGGACGTATAAGGGTATATGCAAGGGATATAAATAAAGAAAATTGATCGAAGGAAGGTTAACCAAGTTACAAATGGTTTGTTACAACTACATTGGGCGAACGGAGAGCGGGAAACGAAAAAAGTGGTCGCAGTTTCACCTGAAAGGCGAAGCATCAATTGCGATAGCAAACTTGTAGAGAGCTATACGGAGTAATGATATTAGCTTTATCAGTTGTATAAACTTGCACATGCAGCAGCATCGGCAACACGCAGAACTGTTGTCGACGCCATCGGCGTTTTGCCCGCGTTCGCTCAAAATGCGTGCGGCGTTGGTGACTGTTGCCGGAGCCTCTGATATAAATAGGCACTTGGTGCCGCAGCTAAACGTCGCCTCCCTTCCCTCCCCCTCCCCCACGGCTTCTCGCGCGTCGGAAGAAGGTGCGTTTGCTCTACATATATGGTGATTGTAAAGGAGAAAAAAGACGCCTACTTCTGCAGCCCTTAAGCGAGCACGGCGCGGAACGCGCGTTTGTTCTCCGCCGTGCGTTCACTCCCCGTGAAAGACGCGCCCCTCGCGCCCTTTCACTCGCACATACAGCGTTCGGCGCGCGGCGACGAACAAAGGAAAAGGACATTAACAAGCGATTCCCAGGCACACAAGAACTCTGTAATCGGAGGTGGTCGCAGAGACCAGCTCGTCTCTAAGAATCTGCAACCTTTCGCCATTTTATGCTGATGACCGGGCGAGTCAATAGTCCTGTTTACATGATGGTGACAGTTACGCATTGCATCGCATTTATATGCATCGCATCCACGTAAACGCGTTAATGCATTTGAAAGATAAATCGAACTATTGCGCCAGAAGAGGGTGATTGAGGCGGGTAAGTCGACCCACATGGTGCATGCAACGCGGTCGTATCGCGTCAAGGGAGAGATGAAAGTGAGCGGCTTTGGTAGCAACAACACGCAGAACTGTTGTCGACGCCATCGGCGTTTTGCCCGCGTTAGCTCAAAATGCGTGCGGCGTTGGTGACTGTTGCTGGAGCCTCTGATATAAATAGGCACTTGGTGCCGCAGCTAAACGTCGCCTCCCTTCCCTCCCCCTCCCCCACGGCCTCTCGCGCGTCCGAAGAAGCCGCGTTTGCTCTACATATATGGTGATTGTAAAGGAGAAAAGAGACGCCTACTTCTGCAGCCCTTAAGCGAGCACGGCGCAGAACGCGCGTTTGTTCTCCGCCGTGCGTTCACTCCCCGTGAAAGACGCGCCCCTCGCGCCCTTTCACTCGCACATACAGCGTTCGGCGCGCGGCGACGATTTCATCTCCAAATGACGTCATACGGAACCTCACGGCGACGGCGACGGCGACGGCGACGCCGACGGCGACGGCGACGCCGACGGCAGAAATCTGCTTTTGAGTGTCCATATAATTGTTATCGCAATGACTGCCGGCGTGCGTCTCCTCCAGCACGCAAAGTCATTCTTTGATCGTGCAGAGAAGGGCACTAGATCAGGATATGTACTGCTGTGGACTCGTGGCAATTAGGAAAACTTGTACCAGTCACAGTCCGTCATGACGATACAAAAAGAGTAGACGTTTCTAAAAGCGAAATCCAGTCGCAAGCAACACAGTAAACTTGCGTCATAATGGCATCAAACACTTGGTAGTCGAAGGCGCAATCAAGGGTCTAGAGAGTGCCGTCGCGACTTGCGAGTTCACTTATTTATAAATAACTAAATAATACGGCACGTCCTGGTGAACTGTAATGTTCTATGCATCGCGACGAGCAAGTAGACGAAGTTGCTGCTTGGAATCATGCCTTGACAATTGCATAGGCACACGCTTGCCTTGTTGGTGAGTGAAGTGTGCAAGAGCTTCTAAGTCATGATTACAACCTCAGAATTGCCGACTGTGTTGTGGTTAGTGCTTTTACAATTCTCAGCCAAGGCGATCGAGCTTGAGTGACTTTTCTTCACGTCATTTTGGTGCTCCTGAATTCTTCTTTTGAAGTCGTCAGTCTCACCAACAATTTGCGATAGCTCTATTTCGCATTCTGGAGGGCTATTCACATCATCCTTCTGTTTTTCTTTTCTTTACTTTCTGTTCTTTTTTTTTTGCATTCAAACCTGCGTTTTCCTTTTTATCGTGATCAATAAGCGCTTCGAAACTTTTCAGCTCGACGTCTACGAATCGCTATGCATATCCACGCAAACTTCTTTTCTCGTGCTGCCTCCATGTTCGCAGAAGGCTAGTGCAAATCGATGACGTTGTGCCATTCGCACTTTTCCCGCCAACTAACGTCGCCTTTGCGCAACGTAGACAGCGTTGCTCGGATTCGCAAGTGAATCTGTAATTGGCGCTGGCCTGATCAGATGTTGCAATCCAGCTTCCAGCAAGTGTGCTCAGATTTTTACAGTACGTCCCCGAAAATTCTTTAAAAGTAATTTGGATACCTGCGTTTTTGTCTATCGACCAAGAGATTCTGACAGAAAGCACACTTTTCGTTCTCCGTAATTTTGAGAGGAAAATTAGTTCCACCAATTGCTGAGGTGAACTCAACCCTAGAAGTATGTGGGTATAGGATTCATCAAGACCCACTCCTGGGCGCAGACTGAAGAGCATGGCGTTGTGGTTTCATCTGTCTCAGCAATAACGGTTTCTCCGATATCAGGATAAAATTATATAATTAGGTTTTGTGCAAGGATGCGAGACGCATGGCATAATGCTGCCTCTAGCAGACCTCTGCGAATCTGTTTTCGAATTATGTGGCGAGCCGTCATTTCCGGACCCCTGTTTGCGTGCTGCTCTCACTGCTTATTTTAATATTATTTCGATCTTACTAAAAAATTATCCGCTAACGTGACGACGCGTCAAGCCGCACGTGTTTTATTTCCTTATCCATAAGGATTTCACTCTGTTGTGTGACCACTTCAATTATCCAATACGCCGCGAAAAGTACAGTCGCAAGCAAAAAATTTTAATTACGCATTTCTTGATTACTAGAAGTTTTTCGTTCGTAGCGGGTTGTGAAAAATAAGCTATTGAACACTTTATTGTTTGCATGGGAGGCGATGGGTAAGCGATACTAGTCAGGGCTTTGGGGAATGCCATACTATCATGAGTTTTGACATATTCTCCTTGTAACGCTGTCACTGAATAGTTTGCTGTTAAACTTAAATTTTCCATGCATTGCGAGAAGCAGATGTCTCACGAAAATGTTACATGGAACTCTACTGTGCTTATTGTTTCTCAAGGAATGTATAAAAACTTTTGCGTCCCTCTGGATTACAGCAAATAGCACTTGACTTGAATGCAGACCAGCGTCAATTCCGTAGTGGTGCCTCGAAGTAATTATTTAGTAACCTAATTAGCAAATAGATTAAGAATAATAAGTGAATTCTTGACTGATGAGTGCTTAGGCATAATTGCACGCTAATGCAAGTCTTCTCCGCTTCACATTTGTTACCGATAAAACGCAACAGCCACGGACCATCGTAAATATTACACTACCGCTCTGCATATATATATATATATATATATAATGCGTGTGTGTGTGTGTGTGCGTGGGGGTGGGTGGGTGGGTAGGGTTGTGTCTGTGTAGACTGACGTTTCTGCTGATACGAGGTTCATCCAACCACGCAGGGCACCGTGTTGTCCTCGATTGCGTGAGCGATTAGCACACATGATTACACATCTCACTGTAAGTGGCCGACACTAATTCAAGACCGCGGTTTTATATTTTTTCTACCCGATTTTTTTTCACCCGGCGGCAGCCTGGGTGTCTTGCACATAGCAGTGTGACAGCGGACGAAGAGAAAGAACACTCTTGCGAGCTCAAGTGCGCGAGAAGTCACGTTGCTTGCATAGTGGCTACGGTTTTCCTGCGCAGTTGGTTAACCTCCCTGCCTTTCCTCTCTCCTATGTCTCTCTCCCTCTCCTGCGCAGTTCCCAACTGCCCGATGAAAATGTAAATGTCTCGGATGCTTGTAAAGACGACAACGAAAACAGAAAGAAAAGCACTCGGCCAGATTGGAAAAAAAGGATAATCGAAGAGCCACAGTTGTTTCTCTTCTTAACTTTGCAGCTCACTTATCTCTCGCTAACGAAACGCCGTTTGGAGTGCTGATAAAAGACGCTTCTCTCCTAATGGCTGTGAGTGTATGAATAATCTTTCTCGTACTGGCATTTGTGTTTCAAAGAAGCATTTGGGATTCTTCGAAACGGCACTTATTGATCGTACCGAATGCGTTCCGCGTGCGCGGTAGTGGCTGGCAAGATAATTTACCAAGGAAACTTTTACTGAATCTCAGTATATTTTTAGCTGTCTCTGACTTGTAGCAGCTCTTTGTATGCCATATTCACACGTCGGTTTACTTTCTGTAGCGAGATCATTTGGGAGTACATGTATAACATTTTTTTTTATTCCGATGCATAAGCGCGCTCACGTCACAGCGACAAGACACATCGCTCTGTGGCTGTGCGCCGAATAAGTTGCCCTTTCGATTCCTCCAATATGTTTCTGTTTTCGTTTAATGTCGTGTTCATAACTACCAGTTCTTAGGGAAAATGTTTCTGGGAAATTACACCTCTGTAGCGAAGGGATACCGGTCAGTTGAAAATATTTTGGTCTCTCTGCGGGCTCAAGTGGTATGAAAAAATCCAGCTTCCGGAGTGCGAAGCCAACGCCAGTGCATGAGCCTCCCTGGAGTGGCGGTGTTCTGTCGATATACGCGCTTGATAAACATATCCCTTGTACGTACATTGCCAGTGAAACAAGTGAAGTCATGGAAGCAGGCTTCTCCACACCACAAGGTATACGACGGAGAAGGCCACTCTACCAGCGTTTAGTGGCTGTATGTATATACTACCGAAACCGTGGCAAAGCTCGCTTAGTTATCCAAGCACTCGTTCGTAACTAACAAGCGTATTATTAGACAGACAAATAAACAGCCCTAGTGCAGAAGCTAGATTAAAAATCGTAATGGTTCGTCTTGCACCTGCTGCGGTTCGTGCCACAGTACACGAGCCAGTCACAAACCAGCAAGTAAGTGCCATAATGGAAGCAAAATAAGATGTAAATTCTAGAATGAATGTAGTTAAGTGTTGCCTGCAGGTACACTGCCAGTGCATTTTCGTGATAGCGTCCCTGGACGTTTATATAGCGATGTAATCACTAATATGGCATAACTGCAACCTCTGACATGGGGGTGGTTGGCTGGTTAGCGGTGCTCAATGTCAAAGATTGGGGTAGCTACGCTACTAAGAGCAGTAGAGTCGCTCTCCAAATGCGCAGATCTCCATACATTTAGCACTTTGAAAAGTAGCAAAAAGCAGGGTACCTTGCCCGGCAATCACGCAGTTACGTAGATACAGCGTGCTTCTCTGTTACTGTATAGAGACGTAACATTTTAAAGCACTAGGTTTCGCTGGTAAAGACAATATTCTACACGACGTACTCAAATATGGCCATCTTTAACTAATTTCTGCTTTATAGCCTGAAACATAAATATATGGAAAACCAACCAAAAATTCCTTTCGCACGAAAATTCCTTTCGGATAAGCACCAGAATTTGATCTAACAGGATTTATTAAGAAATACGGCAATTTTTTTCGAACTCATTCATCCCTCAATGGTAGAGATAGCAGTGATTAGTGTAAATTGTTCGCGTATAAAATATTTCTTAATCGCGCTTTGTTTCTACTTATTTTTTCTAACAAGATGTTATGGCTGCATTTCCGTATTTTTTGGCGCTGTTAATGCCTCGATTTGCACTCGTCCCTTTGTTCATTTGATCTGTCGCGGGTTCCTGTTTATACCTTCGCACGGCTCTCTCAATGCACGGCTCTCTCATGCCAACGTATGTGTCGTTTTTTTCACCATTCTCATTGTACCTGTGAATAATAATAAGAAACAGAAATCTGGAAGCTGAAAAGAGCCCGACGATCGCCCTTGTTCTATTCGTGGCAATGCAAATATTAATGTGATGTGAAGCGATTAGCCCTACTGTAGCAGGGGAATTCCTACTAAAGGTAGAAACAATTAATACTCTAATACAGAGGTCCATAATGACGAAGAATGAAAGGAAAATCAAGCAAACATCAGCAGGAGTAAGAAATTGTCCAATCGCCCGATGTGCTGCGAAAACAAGACAGGTGGATCTTGTATTTCCGGTGGAGTTGTCTGTCGTGGTGTATCGTCGAAAAAATCAAGACAAAGAAAGAAACCAACGTGGCTGAAGCTAGCCGCAATCACAGAAGCCAAATATTTATTCTCCTCGTAAAAGCAAAAATTTCCTCAGCGCTTGTTCTCTGTCCTCTGGCGCTGCGTACGCAGTGGTGAACTCAGGAGTCCTTCATTGTGTAGGATTCATTTCTTTATTTTTTACACAATATGGTAATTATGCTGAATTGAGAAATATATACTACAATGCGCTCTGGGAATCAAGATAGTGACACATCTATGATGCCCACGAAAAAGCAGCACAAATTATAACGTTTCATTCCAGTGGCTTGCCCGCGAAAAGCACACTTTCACCCATGACTTCAGCGTACAACACTGGCTGGCGACCGTACAAAAATAATTCATGAAAACGACATTCCTTATCCCAACTCATTCTCGCCTTTTTAATTAACAGAAAGATCCCCTAGTCATGTGCATTCTCGTGCATCTCATTCAGTTTCTGAGCACGGAATAAACGTCGCTAAATAACCTCGTCGTTACCCGCCTCAGTGGCTCAATGCCCAAGAGTTGTGCTCCTGAGCAAGAGGGTGTCGGCTCGATTCCCGGCTGGCGCTGGCAGCATTTCGATGGGGGAAAGTGCCAAAAAAAGCGGAGGAACACATTTCATGGTGACTGTTGGTGGTATTGCATTTAGCCTTGAATCAATAGAGCAACACACCATATTACCACCGTCGAAACGAGTTATGTATGAGGCGTGTACGGCATCGGGATTCAAATTTCGCGCTTCCCTAAGAACACTCGGCGCCATCTAACGCCGCCGCCGCGAAGCCTGCGCGCGGCCTTTGAAATGCATGGCGCGCCAATGTGCGCGAACGCTGAGAATCGTTCCCTCGCTTACCGCTGATTCAATGAAGCATACTCAGTGACCCAAGTTGGCCAAAGGTTCATTGAAAGGCGGCCCTTACCCGGTGCAGTCATGGCGCAGCTCGTTAAAGCGCTGGCATGAAAGGCGTTCGTTGAAATATATACCCATTGCATTTGTGTCGCACCCTGCTAATGCATAGGGTTGCTGTCCTTGAAGAACCCTCTTGACGTGGGCTCGATTCCGCTCAACACCAGAGAAATTTGGGTGATTTTTTTGTCATTGTACAGTGTCACATTCCCAGTTGCACATACCTCGTCAACTAAGTTGGCTTCAAGGAGATTTTTCGAACAGTGGTGCCTACCCAGTCCCGCATCTACAGTGACCCATGTCGGCGGGAAAGAGGCTCGTTGAATATCGGCACGTACGTCCACATTGGTATATACTAAGTGACCCAAGTTGGTCCGATAGCTTGTTTGGAACCTTTTTACCTCAGCACCCCAGCCCGATGCCTGGGTCACAGCAGTCCGTGATCCGTTTCACCACAAACTACCTGTGACCTAGGCAGGCGGGTAAACGGTTATATACATAGATACAAACATGCAATGCCCCCGGAATGTGTGTGACGTATCCTGAGAATGCTAACGCATTAAAACTCCTGCCCACAGCAGTGCCATATACGACAGATTTCTCCTATACCTGCTGATAAGCGAAACAATCCACCTAGTATGGGCACCTTGCGCTTTTTTTTATAATAATACCATTAGCGCTGTTAGGCTCACTACTTCACGCACCTTCTGAGAGTAATCTCTGATTCTATATTCCCATCTGCCTGTCTATATCTCTACCGGTTTTCCCGCCAAACTGGATCACTAGATAGTCAATGGTCGATTGCGTAGGGCATCGGGATGCTGCGCCGAATGAACACGGTTCGAAACCAACCGTCGGACCCACTCAGTGGCCCCCAGTGACCTACCCTACATATTCAGTGACCCACGTGATCAACGTACCCTATGGCGCACTTGGGTCACTGGGTGTGTAGCATATGCCCACAAAAGCAAGCTACACTCAAAGCACAACGATAGCGGCGAACACAGTCGGCGATCGTCGAAAATCTGATCAGCGGCGAAACGCGTCGGCTTTTATACCTGAGTCATCGAAGGTTCCAGATAAATCCCTTATGCCCACGGGTCTTCCAGAAATTTCTAGACAATTCGCGTCGGTCATACAATCAGATAACATAAGCGTCGGTGAAAACATGCAACGGAAAGAAGCATCGATAACGTTCTAGAAACTTCCGATACAGGCGCGTCCTGCGCCGAGCGATAACGTTTAACACTTGTTAGCCGCTGGAAAGCGGCCACCGGTGAAAGATAAACATGTATACGTGTCAGTATAAACACTAATTACATACATGTCGTAAGAAAGAATGCTGCTCGCATTACCATCACCAATTATCTCCAAAGGATGATTCCGCCAACACTTCTTTAAATACTAATAAATTGTTCTCTCTCTCTTTCTTTTCTGGGTGCATGCTAAGAACTCCAGGTTGCCCAAATTACTCCGGACCTCTCCACCATGGTGTCCCTCATTAACTACTGTGCTATTTCCGAACGTTAGGTGCCACAATTTATTTAAATAATGGTCGTTTTCTGCACGTTGGGAAGAGTAACACACAGTATAGCTTAATCGCTTCATTGCGCATTTGCTGTTCATTACGCATAGCATTCTTGCGCCTGTTACAGTAAGTCTCGTTTATGCAAAGCACAAATTGAGTTCATGCAAAGCCCAAAATGTTTAAAGGTGCACGGCATCTTGACAAGGCTTTTCGCTACCAAAAATGACAACAGCATATTGTCGAGTGAAATCGTCACAAGCTGATTCATAAATTTTTTGTACTTGACATTGATGGAGACTGTTTTCTATAACAAAGTTTTGTGACGAGTGTTTTTTAGGCGTATGTGAAGAACCCGTTGCAATAGCTAGGCGTATCTTTTTGTGCTTCCTAAGTGTAACATGAAAGAAGCAATTTGCGCACGGAACTTCTTTAAGGCGGTGTAAACTCTTTGGACATGGGTGAAACTGTCTTGCACCGAAACATAAGCACAATGTAAAAAGTAACTAGGTACATGCCTGTTTCAATAAACAGAGCAAAAAAAAAAAAGACAATTTGCACATAGAATGAATACAAGAGGCACGTTTTCAGCAGGCGTGTTAAATTTTGAGGGAAGGAAAAATAAAAGTTGTGATACGCAAAACGGAGTACTTATGCAGAGATACGCTCCTTCATTTTTATTGTCAGTGTCGAATTTCTCGACATACAGGAAATAATAAAAATTTGCAGCCGTTAACGGGTATTCCCTTCCCAAAGAGCTCCTGTTTCCTTCACGTGCATAACAGAAGACTAAGTTGACAGGAGCCTTGCAGTAAATAAGCCCCAACCACTTCGTTTATACATAATGTATGCACAATGAGCGGAGAGCGCCACGACGAAGCCAGAGCGCCTGACTGTGATTTTATTTCTGAGGTGATGCTGCGCTGGAAACTTTTTTCTTTAAGCGCCTAAGTCGGTGGCCCTCTGAATCTTTTATTTATTTTTTTTAACTTTCCCAGCATAACACTCGATAGCTTACATGCTCCAACGACCACCGTCACTCTCATCGACCTTTTTAAAGAATGCCGTGAATAAGGCAGCTGCCCTGCGACGTTTTACGTACCGAATCTCAAGGGAGGCGCTTTCAAGAGCCGCTGTGAGAACATTAAACATATAGAAGCGTTCGCGTCAGCCGGTCTTTGAAAAGTACGCTATTGTCTTTTAGCGAAGGCTTCCATAAACTTAAGGATCGGAGACTTGTTATATAACACAGGAACTCGGCAGTGTCTGCGAAGCAGCAAGATAAAAGAGAGAGAGGGTGCGAAAGGTAGGTGCAGCTTTTGCGCCAACTGTGCAGTGAAGATATGCGCAGCTTTTATCTTGCAATGTTTTTCATTTTGGTTATATTGCGCGCCCCCTTTGTCAGATCACACAAAGCATTCTGTCTTCATTGCCATTAGCGGTAGACGAACATCGTGTACTGAAAGGTGTTAGAAATTACAATGTAGCTCCTTATAGTATGCATGTTGTGAACACATTCCTGTTCAACAAAGTTCGAAAGAATCGTAATATAAGATATTGCAGTCGTCTTGATGAGCCCTGTCATGTTTATCTCGCGCTAGAACTTTTCGCGTTCTATTTTCATTATATTAGTCACGCAATGCATGAAATATTGACATCGACTGGGCTACGACTTAAAGCAACAGCGATGTTACCTTAAAAACCGCATGATTTCGTCATTACAACCTACGGACTGCTACAAGCCAGGGTTTCCACGACGGGATAGAGGTAGTTAAAAAAGGCAATAGCTTTGCAAAAGGCAGTGTCCACGCAAAACGCTACCAAACGTCGCCGGTGGCTTCTCGACTGTTAAGGGCACCGAGATACACACACAGGGCGTTTCGCGAATTGCGTTTGAAATTGCTTCACAACGTGAAAGATGATATGTTTAAACCATTCCTTTTGGATTGCTTCTACCACAGAGGCATACATTTGAAAATAAGTCCGTGTAATTATTAGACAAGTAAATATGCAGAAAAACTACTCAACACCTTACTCAATAGAGCCATGCGACTGGTCCCAATAAAAGAGGAAGCGGGCCATCCGAGGAGCCAATCAACGTTTCCAGAATTGCAAAAGTTTGATACTGCAAATTGTGTACATGGTAATAAGTTCGTGCCAATTTCCCACAGAAAAATGATACTGGAAAATCTAAGCGCGCAACTGTCACGCCCTTAGTAGAAGCCCACGAGTGACGTCATTTCTTTAGCTTCACAGATAGGTGATCAACAAGCAAGCGTCTTCATCTAGTTATAGTCTCACTCGATTCGAGCTTTCCGGACGGTGAGGTGCAAGTAGTCATGTCACAACATGAACATCTACTTCACTTTCCTGTGTGAAATTTTGCAGAATTCATTACTGCGTGAATTTTAGCAACATCGAATTTTTGCACTTCTGGAAAGGGTATAGGCTCCTATAATGGCACGCTTCAAGTGTTCCATTAGGACCAGTCGTACGGATATTTTTTTTTGGTCAAAAAGGTAAAAAGTGTAATTCGTATAACTTCTTTTCTGATTATTACACCAATTCATTTTCAAATGTAAGCCTCTGTATAACAGCAATGAGAGGAAATGATTTAAGCATCTCATTTTTCACATGTTTTTAAATTTCAAATGCATTTTGTGAAACACCCGGCATACTTTTCTCGGTGAGGAAATGCTTCCTGATGAGCAATATGAAGTTCATTTGTACCTGGCTATAAAACTGTGCGAAAAGTTTGATGCGCATAAAGAAAGTCTGCTTTAGCAATGCATTAGCGGTTTTAAAAAGCAATTGTAGCATTTACTACGAAAAACAGCATCCGCACTATTACAGACCATAGCCTATCCCGTCGCTTTCTGCATAGCCCAGACGAACTCGCTTGGGAAATCTGTAGGCCGCGTAAAACTGAAACACTTGCAGTGCTTGGACAAAATGTCATACAGACAAAAAGCTCTTTTATAAACGCAGAATCCCTGCGTATCGCTTCATGGTATGCCGGTAACACCCAAGTCCTAACCAACAGCTGCTCTTCCATTTGTTTTGCGTCAGTTTCTGTCTACGTGTTTTGAAGGAGTGAGAAAAAGACAAGTGATAAGAGAAAGGCAGGACGGTTAGCCTGGCTGGGCCTGCTTGGCTACCCTGCATAGGGAAAGGGGGCAGCAGACTGAAAGATAAGACGGGATAGGCTAGTTCCCAGCATACAAGCACACACGCTCAACGAATGCGTTCATCGCTCAGTTTGCCAGAAGATGTCAAAGGGGCTCGCAGATCTCACAAAACGGAGCAACACTTTCGGGGCTGTGCGACTTCCCTTTAGGTATCTTTAGGGACTTCTGTAACTGTGTGGCTTCACCCTTCGGACAGCTTTAGGGGCAATTAGATGCCACGCCTTTTCGGGAAGAGAAGATCTACGGACCGTGTCCTCGTGCGTCTGCAATGGACTACATGATATGGCTTTGCATTGTGCGAAGGAGTTCGAGGCCACTCGCTGCGAATTTGGTCCCAACTATATATGGAGCTTTAGTGTACTGAAAGTGTCTGTAGTAACTGCCCGAAGAACTAGTGACAGGAAATTGCGCACCCGCCGGGTGCGAAGCGAAAATTGTGCGATCCGGGCCTCCTATCCTTCAGCTTTAGGTGGTACAACGCGCTAATGTTTCGTAGTGCGGAACACTTGGTGACCCTTTCTGAGTCCATAATTTCGCACGCTCCGGAGCGTACCCATTGACTGCCTCTCTGATTCCAAGCTGATGGTAATGCTGCCTTTTGTTTCGTATCACCCCATGTCGGTGAGGAAGCATTAGCGACGACTTAGCTCCGTGTCTTATATATCGATTTTTGCAGCGCTTTTGAATGTAACGAACGTAACTGAACGTGAACAACAACTTGCTCAGGCATGCATCAGGTCAGAATACGAGACCTATGTTCATGTTTACACAGACGTATCCGCTCACCAAAGGCATCGACAGCAGCTGTGGTGATAGCCGACCAGCAGATGACTCGAGATTTCATTCTAGATCATAATTCTACATCAACCGCTGCATTGTTTCCTGCACAGCAGAATGAGGGCCCCTCCCCAGCAGCGTCTGAGTACCTCGGTCTTACGTTGGCCTGCTTTTTAGCCCGAATACAATGTGTGAAAAGAAGAATTAACTGCAGTTTGTTAACACATAGAAATGGTAAACAGGCAGCATTTAGTGGGCCCTCTGATGCTTCTTATAGCTACTATGCTGCGATGATTTCGATATAGCGAAATGTTACGCTCATTTGCCCTATATGTTAGTCTCGTTTCCCATCAGTACAATAAAAAGTCTCCTGCACTTCAATGTTAAAGACGCTATCAAAAGAAAAACTCTGTAGGGCCGGGATTTTGTTACGCATGAATTCATTTAGTATTCTTCTTTCCTTATCAGAAGTCGCTCCGAGAGGCCAATCGCGGTGATAACGAGAAATGCGCGGCCTTAAAGCATATGAACAAGAAAGAAGATAATTGGAAGTAAAATTAACAGTTTGAAAGAACAGCTCCTCGTGCGATGAAAGTGATCGGGTCACTTGCGTGTGTTACTAAACCCTTTGAAAGCCACAGGTATTGAAGGAGTGGCAAAGCTACTCGCAAAATGATCACTTCGTCGATGCCTTAGAATTAAAGACAAAAAAACGAATTTTATATCCCTACTATGAATTACAAATAAAGAGAAACCTGTACTGCTGCCATACCAAAAGCCATTAACCATTCCACTTGATTCAATTTCTAGCAGCAAGCGCCAAATATTGAGGCATCCAGATTTCTTTGGCGCCCACTCTACAAAAACATAATACCCGATCACCCAGCAATACAACTGTGAGATGGATATCTATCTTTGGTATGACACACTTTTAATTTTTTTTCATGAAATAAGAGATAGAGAGAAGTGATAACGGAAAAACAGGATGGTTAACCAGGCTGAACCCAGTTGGCTACCGGTAATCTAATGTAAAAGGCGGAAAGGGCACTGAAAGATGAGAAGCAGCAGAGACGTGCCCGTAATACGCGCACACACACATTGCGAATAGTTAATTGTTCAGTCCATCGCAAGCGGTCACATAAGCCGGCTGGTGCATCTCACGAAACGCAGCAGCGCATTCGTGGCTTTGCATATCGCGGCACAGTGAGGAAACTGGTCCCAGGAATTTCTCTTCTGTAAAAGGCCTGCCACCTAAAGCTGCCCGATCGAGAGCCAAATCTCTCATCTTCGCATCATGGGCAGTCGCCGACGATTTGTCTTACGGTTTCTTCCATGCCACATGCGTCACATGTGGCGCTGCCCGCCATTGGTGTAAGAGCGAATAGGTGTTCGTAAAAAAAAAAAAAAAACAACTCTAACTAGCGGGCGACAAGGTAACGTTTCTTGCCGTCGAGTAATGGTGGGTGAACGTTGTAAATTCATATGTGGTTCAATGGCGTGTAGGCGCGAGTTAGTGAACTCCAGTGTATTCCATTTTTCTAATCGTATGGCATGGGCAAGACTACAGAGGTGCCGTGCCGCATTTGTTCTCGACAATACGAATTTTGCATACAGCTTTGCCGCGTAGCGCCCCGCTGTAACATATTGAACTTGGTAGCCTGTACTAGGAACTCATGTGTAGGATAGCGGCTCTGAAACAGCATTTTCTGTACAAAAACTAGTATTATTCATATAAATATTAATTAAGTGAAGAATAACATAAACATTGGAGGAGCGGTACCGTTATATGTAGTACCTAAAACTTCAAGAAAAGGCTCGATCTTGTTCGACTGTCCGAAGCACGCCTTCGTAACTTGAAGCCGACCTTCCCCCCGGTAGTGACACTGCTAGGTATCTCCATAACGAAAACCTGAAACCCAAAGTCCTTTCCTCGCGACGGGATGAGCGTAAGTTAGACAAATGACACGTGCGGCGGCATTGTGTGTCCTTTTCTGGCTGTCATTGGGCAACTTATTATCAAGTGATAATGGTTATAGATGAGAACGTGCTGCGGGTGTCAATACCCCACACATAGCATGCACGGCCAGAACACGACAGCGTGCTATATTTTTCCGCGACGAGAAAAATATAGGGCGATGGAAGAAGTGCCGGAAACGACGTTAATAAGGCGAAATCCGAGAAGTGGGCTGGGAAGCGCCGATCGGATTTCACATAACGGCGGGATCGAGCTCTTGTTAGCTGCTACAGGACAGTCCGATGGATACCGCAATCTGAAAAATAGGCACCGTGCGAGGTAACAGAAATAAATACGACAAATAGGATGATTTCGGTGAATGATAGCTTGACGGGAACAAGGAATTAGATTTCTCATATATGGTTATAGTTCAAATATTTCAGTATGTTTTTTTCATGTTTTCCCTTTGGCATGCATTGGGTACTACTGTTTATTGCATAAGCTTAATCATGCTGCTCTTCCGCAAAGCAGGGTCTCTAAGGAAGCGAACCACCTCCATTAATTATGAACGGGATTTGGTGAATGAACAATTTCCATTTGGCAGTGGTAATTTCCTGTAAAACAAATGTCTTGAAATAACTAAATATGTATATTTATTAAAAATAGAATTAAAAGTGTTCTGAATGGTCTTGCAAAATTGCAGGCTCTTCATTATTGGACGCGTATTCTAGTATTCTACAAAGCTCCTGCGCTCAGCACTCAAGAAAGTTAGGTACTGCCCCCCCATCACCCCTACACAGAAGTGGTGCTTCATAGATACTACACGACATTCCTTGAGAAGTGTAGCGTCTTCTGCAGTTGAGTGGTGGCGCTGTGCTCAACTCGGTGGTATGGACGAAGAGATAGAGTACCGTTTGAGAATACTGGTTTCATATTGGAATTATCGGGGCAGTTAAGTTCTTCGTCAAGCAACAAATATAACCAAACCGAGTCATTTTAAAGGAAAGGTATTTTGCAGTGTGAAAAAACTAACAAATCAATGAATGAGATGCTTCCAAATAGAAACTGCCAGGAAATGTTTGGCCTAATGCTTACATAATGTTTTTGTTCACGCATGCGTTCACACAGCCTCACGTGAGAGTGTGGTCAGTTCATATCTTTCCCGAAAATATGGTATATATATATATATATATATATATATATATATAACATAACATAACTGCGCCTTGAGAGCCCGTCGAAACCCTTGTAAGCCCATCGTGACTGTTCGGTGAGAGAGGTTTCTGAGGTGCTCCCGTAGAGACAATTTCCCACGTGGTGTCCCCGTGCACCTATAAGGGGTACACCCTCGGGATGGGGATAGACGCCCATTACACGCGTTGATATCCACTAATGGCTGAGCACCGGGCCAAGATCGTGCTTGTAGCTATTTCACCGGCAGGTGCCCGGTGGCAGCTCTAGTCGGCCGCCCATAACCGCAGCGGATGCCCTTCAAAAAAAGCCGTCTGTAGTTCGAAAATGGAAACCCAGAGACCACGCCTGCAATGTAGGGCCCCCCTTTTCGAGATGAGAACTCCCACAAGTAGCGGAGCAATAGGCCGGGGGACATGTATGTTTACCCATAAAAGAAACGGTGAGGTTCCGGCGGCACAGGGTTTCGAACCCAGTACTGACCGCATACGAGCCGAGTGTTCTACTTCTAAGCCACTTCTGCGGTTGAAAAGATGCTTGCCTGTCCCATGTCGGCTATTTCCCAACAGGTGGGTGTCCTTCCCAAACGTCGAAAATCCCGCGAAATACCGAAAAACAGGCCGGGAGAGTACGCTTCTAACTGTTTTTCCTGTAGGTACCTGGCGACGTCTATATTGCAGAATGTCTCCCACGACCGCAGCAATTCTATTCCCAAGGCTGTACATGGTCGGAGTCATAGGTGGGTTTTCTTGGGAGGTATTCTGCAAGAGTCCGCCTAGTGGACATGTCCATTTCGTCTGCTGCTGAAGTGCTGATTGGCTGTGGCGCCTGGCTCCTGTTGAAGCGCACCCCAGTCCAGCCAATCAGAGCTTCAACAGCAGACGAAATGGACATGTCCACTAGGTGGACTCTTACAGAATACCTCCCCTTACCAAGCGTGGAGCTTCACATGTATTCGCCGAGAATCGGGTGGGAGCGCCGCTTGTACCCATTTTACCGATAGCTACCAGGTGGCAGCACACGTCTGCCACGCACCGCAGCTGCGGATGCTCTACCATTTCCCGACTAGTGGAGCGCGACAAGGAGCACCCAGAGACCTTTACATCTGTATAGGGTCCCCTTTTCCAGATGAGAACCCCTTATGAAAAGGCTGAGCGACGGGCTCGGCTACATATCTACCCATTAGAAAAATCGGTAGATTCCCGATGGCACTGTTATTTGATCCTCTTACTACGCGCATGCCAGGCGGACGCTCAACCATTTCGCCGCCGCTGTGGTTCGCTGACATAATCAAGGCTGATTCAGCAGTCGAAACGTTACAAACATATTGTGCAAATGTATATATATATATATGTATATATATATTTATATGTATACATGTATCGTGATAACAGACATGACAACGTGTTGCGGCACAAATATATTGGGGTATATATTAGGAAATCTCTTACATTGTTGTTGTCAAAACAATGACAAACTTTGTGAAATGCGCTGAGTGGGATTTAGGCATGCGATTTCGTGTTTTACATTTGTCAGAAAACACAAACTACTTGTCTTATCTTCCCACTTGGAACATTTTTTTTCCCTTTTTCAATAGTACGTCTACCTCTCGCGAAGGAATCTCAAATGTCTTTGAGCCCATCTAAAAAAAAAGAAAACGAATAAAAACAGCGATATTGACCTAATTAAAGGCACCGGTTCTCCCATCGATACAAGGCCTGAATTCGAATAACTAAAGAAGCAAAGTAAAACTGTTGCAACAAATGGCCGGAGGAATCTGTGTATAAATAACAAAAGTGCCTCAAAAGAAATCGCGCAGGCTGTGCCGGAACTACTGTTACATTTCCAGTGAGAATGCAAATGGAGCGCGACCACAAAAACCATTGCGGCCTCCAAAGTTTCTGGCTATGCGTTGTCCGAATTCAATTATCGACTGTTTCAAAGGAAGATAGGATGGCAGAGGGAAGAGTTGCGGGGTCGTTAGGGCAAAAGCATGCTTTATTTAGTTTCTTTCACGGTGATGCCTTTTTAGTCTATCATGATATTTAGCTTGTTCTGGATACAATAAACTATGTTTTTGACATGATGCCTTAAAAGCAAGGAAGGGACGTATCGCATTGGTTCTTTCGCCGTAGATGGTGTAAACGCGTAGTGATCCACGTATGCCTTGAAGAATGTTTTAGAACTGCGTCATTTTGCAGATGAGAGCATGACGGCATAATCTTGGTGGCCGTTGTTGCAAAAGGAAGAACAATTTTGGAATGTGCATTGTTGTGGCATTTTCTGGTGGCCTATTAGAGACTTTAATATGTTACATCAGGGCAGAAATTATATGTAGATAGTAAAAGTGAGCCGGCCCTTTGGTGGCTCAGCAGCGGGGTCCAAATGCGCAAACTTTGTACTACTAAGTGCTGCTTACCATACGCAAGTCAATTTCGCGAATAGCCTGCCCGACATTCCCATTCGATGGAATCTGTTCTACAACTCTAGCGTAAGTACCTTTTTTTCCTAAAGCTTTTCGTTCATAATTTCTCTTCGCCCCCCCCCCTTGTTAAACATATGATCAGCGCTATAGATCAGCTAGCAGTTGCTCTTATAAGAGGTCTGTCCCGAAATTGTGTGCAGTACGTTTAAAAAATAACTTCAGAAACTTGCAGATATACATCAGCGAACATACATCTTCAACTACCAGATGTTCGACTAATTAATTCTAATATGTTGATATGTATTTTTTTCCTTTGTCGTAAGCCTTAATGTAAATCGATTTACGATTTACATTCTTTAGTAGCTTGACCTGCAGGGACGGAGCCTACTGTATATGTTGTACTTTATTCTTTTAGAGTTGCCATCTCACTCTCACTTTCCTCCTTCCTCCACTCCTTCCTATCTTTCCTTTCTATGTTTGTCTCGTTCTTTCTGAAGAGTAGGCAGGCGTTGTGCTCCTTCTGGTGGCAGTTGCCAGTCTTGCTTCTCGCTTACTCTTTCCTGTGTATATGTTTACAAATCAAATAATAATAATAAGCCTTAGGTGATATGATGTCTTGTTTATTTACTTTTGTTATGTTGATTTGTATTTTCCCGCTATTTTTACCTTAGTTGCTAATCGTATGTTCTACATTTTTACATATGTACCGTAAAGGATTTATTAGAGCTCGGAGCAGTGCAGCGGGGACAGTCAAACGAGACACGGCTTTCAAGGACGAGCGCCATTGCCGAGCAAAAGCGCCGGACCCACTAGTGTCTGGGCCCACTAGAGCCCGACCCATTAACGTCTCTTTCACTACAATTACACCGGGAGTGACAGGGGAGCCGTCTGGCGACCTAACAGCTCGTCAGGATGACAGGATCGAAGTATGGCTTGAGGCGGTCGACATGGACAACGTCTCGTCCACGCCAGCTCTGGTCCGACGACGGTTTAACTGGTTCGATGACATAATTCACGGGAGATACGCGTTCGACGACGCGGTAAGGGCCTTCATACTTCAGGAGTAGTTTCGATGAGAGGCCAGGGGCGGTGAACGGGACAGAGAGCCACACAAGCGCGCCAGGAAGCAAGGTGACCACAGAAGTGGAGTCGCCGTGAGAGCTCTTCTGGCGCTCTTGGTCGTTGGAAGTAAAGGCACGTGCGAGGTCACGACATTCTTCAGCATGCCGTGCTGTGGCAGAAATAGGCGAGCCCTCGGATGCATCCGGCCGGTAAGGTAAAATTGTGTCGATGGTGTGCGACGGGTGCCGACCGTACAGCAAGAAAAAGGGCGAAGAGCCAGTGGTGCTCTGAGTAGCGGTGGTGTGCGCGTAGATGATGAAGGGCAGAATGGCGTCCCAGTTCGTGTGGTCGGAGGCGACGTACATTGAAAGCATGCCGCCGAGCGTGTGGTTGAAGTCTGACCACGTCAGAAAATCCGTTTCATGGTTGTTGTACCATAAGCTGGCCACACCCGCGGGGTAGAAGAGCACGTTGCGGAGATTAGCTGCTTCGTTTTATTAATTGTGGGTGCTTACCCGCTCGTACGTCGTAAGCCAATCCTCAACGTCGGTGTCATCTGCGCCCGTGAAGATGGCAGGGTCCCTGTGGTGAGGCAAACCAGAGCACGGTGCTGGTGCAGGGGAGGCACTTCTTGGGAGGCTTCTTCAGACATGGTCGAAGGTACGGTGCGGGATCGAAGCTCCAGGTTGCAGGTTTTGAGGGCACAATACGCTCCACCAATTGTAAAGCGTTCATTAGAGCTCGGAGCAACTCAGCGGCGACAGTCAAACGAGACACGGCTTTCAAGCACGAGCGCCGTTGCCGAGCAAAAGTGCTGGGCCCACTAGTGTCTGGGCCCACTACAGCCGGACCCACAAGCATCTCACTTCGCTACAGTACCAGCAGGAGATCCACCTGATAGTTTTTGCTGTTAGGCGGACCGAGGGGCCGATCTACGACCGCGAAGCTGCGCGCCTCCGCCACTGGTGACGCAAACATGGGCTGGAGCTTCTAATCAAAGCAAAATAATTTCCGCTTGACAAATTCATGCGTAAATTGTACAATTTATGACAAAATGATATCCACCGTCAAACGTTAAACACGAACGAGAGCTCCGATAGTTGTCGAGCTCAGCTGTAGTGCACGGCTACCGACGGCAAACTACGGGCTCGGTGGTGCTTGCATCGCAGACGGCACCGCCGCTGATATCAGCGCATTTTAGCGCAGTAGCTTTAAGAGGAGGCTTTAGTTCGGGGCCTCCCATCTGAACACATGGGAAAGGAGAAATCGTCTTGCTCGGCAACATCTGCACCAAATATGACGAGGTTTGTTGCATTTAGAAAAAAAAAACTGAAAATATTATGACTGTTGGTTTCGAATTTTTGATTTAGGTCGGCAATTTTTTAATTAAGATTGACAAAAATCGCAAATTTTGAGAGAACCAAGTTTCAAGTTTACAACTCTGTAACTCAGCAATGAAAAATGATACCACAGTTCTGTGAATTGTACCTAATAGTACATCTAAAGCGGACAAAATTGATATGTTACACATGAACCTCCAAAAATTAATAAGGAAATACTGCTTTTGCAGAACCCTTGTACACAACGCAACAAATTCACGTAACATATACATTAACACATCAAATTTGTTCACTTTGAATGATCTAATAGATGCCGTTTACAGAACCGGGACATCGGTTCTTCATGCAGAACGATTAATTTGTAAACTTTGTGGTTCTATTTTTTTGGAGCTTTCAAGCTTTTAAAAGTTCTTTGAACAAAATTCAGGCCCTAAATCGAAGTTTCGCTTCCAACAGTCACTAGAATTTAACTTTCTCTCTCAAATGCAACAAATTTGATTACAATTGGTCTAGGCGTTATCTCACGAAAGCGTTTCTGTGTTTTGCATATATTTGAATAGGCCACATCGGAATTGGGCCCGACCTAAAGCTTCCTCTTTAGGGCCCCGTGTCGCAGAAAATTCAGTGTCGGTGTCGGCGTCGGAAGTGGCGCCGGTGTTGGCGTCCCGTGAGCAAAAATTGCAGTAGATATTTAGGTATATCTATATGCCAGATGACATGCGGTTGATGAAAACTGAAGACGACGAAGAGGAGAGAACGCGTGAGAAAAAGGCTCGCGCTAGCGCCATCTTCGAGCAGTCGGTTCAATAAACCGCTACCGGCGGACGCGCAGTCGCTTCGTTCCTTACATTTATGGTGCCGAAACCCGGGAGACGACTGGCGTCCTGCACCGACGATGGATCGACTGCGACGCAGCAGAGGCGTACTTCGAGCCGCTGCTACAAGGCTCATCTCGTCCGCTACCGAAGCGCTACAAGCCGAGCATCCTTCGCCATCCGACCTGCAAGTTATTCTGGATGACCTGCAGGACAAGGACTCGGCACTAGCAGCGCTCAACGAGATGATTGCCGACCTCATGGACGATGGTGACGAGTATGAGGCGGAAGCCACCGTCGCTCTGGAGTACCACGACAAGATCCGCAACACCATGAGCCGGGTCCGCTTCATTCTGAATTCTGCTGCAAGAGCCGGAGACAGCGCCACACAGAGCGTTCTGAGCGACACCGCCACCCAAGGCGTCTCCACTCAAGCAAGTTCCCGAGCACCGTTACACCGAGTTGCCCTACCGAAACTACAGGTACCCGTTTTCTCCGGTGAACTTCGCGAGTGGCAGGGCTTCTGGGAACATTTCGAGGCCACGATCCATAACAACCGCGAGCTGTCCGACATCGAGAAATTTTCGTACTTAAGATCATACTTAACCGGAACAGCGAAGCGTGCAATCGAAGGTGTGCGTCTGGCGGAAGCGAACTACGCTGTAGCAGTGAAATTGCTCCAAGAGAGGTTCGGCCGTCATACCGCCCTCGTTGACGACCACATCGACTGTTTACTTGCCATTGCGCCCATTGATCGCTCTTCTCAAGTATCGCAGCTGCGGGAACTCTACGAAGAGGTGCACTTTCGTACAAGCTGCCTCGACAGCCTCGGCGTTCCAGCGTCAGAATACGCGGTCATCCTTCATCGCGTTCTTATGCGATCGCTTCCCGAAGATATCGCTATTCTCTACCGTCAACGCATGAAGGAGACTGAGCCCGATGACGGGGCTACTCCGAGGTCGCGGCAAGAGGAGGTGAGAAAGGTCATGAAGTTCCTGCAGGTGCAAGTCGAGAGCAGAGAAGAGAGCCACGCCTCCCGTTCAAGGTGCCTACCGAAAACTACCTCCGCGGGACAAGGGCGGTGCCGACCTTGTCTACCACCGCCGGTACCGTCAGCATTAGCCTTGGCCGCAGGATCAGCATCGAACGAGCATCCCTGCTGTGTACTGTGTGATGACCGTGACCACACCATAAAGGACTGCCACGCCACTTTGTCAGCCCACGAGATCAGACGCCGGCTTGCTGGAAAGAACTGTTGTTTTAAATGTGGCAGAGAGGGCCATGTAGCACGAATGTGCCGCAACGCCGCGTGGATCAAGTGCAAGTTATGCTCGAAACGTCACCTTTCCGTACTTTGCGCCATATGGAACCAAGATCGCAACTACCCGTCTCCGGAGAGCAGGGATCCACTTGTCCACCATGATCCAACGAAAAGTGTCAAGCCGCCAGTGACAAGTGCTCCAGCTAGTAGTGATATGTCTGCACCTGTCTTGATGCAAACGGCCACAGTTTGGGCGTCCGGAAAACACAATTCCGTGTTAGTTCGACTACTGCTTGACACCGGCAGCCAGAGAACCTTTATTCGACGCGACCTGTCCAAAAGGCTCGACCTGCCTTCCCTCGGGACAGAAGACCTCTCTCTCTGGACGTTTGGCACTTCTAAGTGTTCCCGCCCTTACAGCTGTCGAAGTGTCAAGCTCGAACTTCATAGTCGGTTCGACTCACGTAGCGTCACCGTAGATGCGTTGGAGGTACCGGAAGTCTGCACCGTGAAGACTCCAGCCATCGGACCAGATCTCCTCGCACAGTTGCGTGAACGCAAGATGTTTGTCGCAGATGATAATCGACTGGGCGATCGGCCGATACCGACAATCAGTGTCCTTATAGGATCAGATTGCTATTGGCGCATAGTGACCGGAAGAATAGAACGTCTACGCAGCGATCTATGCGCGGTTGAGACGGTCTTCGGTTGGCTAGTGCAAGGCGTCTACCCAGTAAGGCCCGCCAATGCCTTGCCTAATTGGAACTGCAGCGCATCTGCCCTATTCCTTGCGTGTGAGCGGAATGGGCAAGCCGAACCTGACATTGCTGACCCGACGGAGATGTGGCGACTCGATGCAATAGGGATAACCGACCCTCAGGATACCGCTGGAGTTTGTGACCAAACGGCAATGACTCAGTTCACACAGTACGTGCACAAGGAAGCTGGACGTTACGTGGTTCCTCTGATGATAAGGCACCAGGGAAGACTGACTAGCACCAATCGAAGTGTCGCCGAAAACCGGCTCAGACGCCAGCTTCAGCGCTTCGACGGACAACAGGAGCTACTCCAGGAGTATGACCGCACCATCAGTGAGTACTTCAAAGAAGGTCACGCCGAACGTGTCGACACCTCTCGAGAACCCGAAGCGACGGTTTACTACCTTCCGCACCATGCAGTCATCCGTCGGGAAGCTATCACTACGAAGATACGCGTAGTGTTTGACGCCTCTTCCCATGAACGGGGCGAGTCATCGCTCAACGATATCTTGGACAAAGGGGTGAAACTTGGTGCCGAGCTCTTGCAACTGCTTGTACAGTTCAGGATGAACCCAATTATCCTGACAGCGGACATCCGGAAGGCTTTCCTTCAAATTTCAATCCGACCTGAAGACCGCGACGCTCTCCGCTTTCTATGGGTTGACCGACTGCCCGGCGACGAGGGGAAAATACCTTCCATCGTCGAATGGCGAATGACTCGTGTGCCCTTCGGAGCGTCGTCTAGCCCTTTCCTTCTATCTGCTACTTTGCAGCATCACTTCGAAATGTGGAAAAGGGCTCAGCCAATAATAGCTACACGCCTAAAGACATCATTCTACGTGGACGACCTCGTCATAGGAGCTTCCACTGAAGAAGAGGCCCTCGAAATCTACCGTGCTGCATTAGCCATCTTAGCAGATGCAAGTATGGAGTTGAGAAAGTGGTGCTCCAACTCCAGCGTTCTTTGCCATCAATTCCTGAAGGACAACACTTCTCTCGACACCATTGGAGAAGCCAAAGCAACAACAAAGCTGCTTGGCTTAGTATGGGACCGCGAAGCTGACGATATCGTGCTTACCACCAAAGCCGTTTCCGAGTATGTCGCTGCGCACTCAGCCACGAAACGCACCATTCTGCAGTCATTCGCAAGAATCTATGATCCTTTAGGTCTTATGGCTCCGTTCATCATTCGAGCGAAATTATTGTTCCAGCAGCTGTGGCGTAGGAACTCACCGTGGGATGAGCCATTACCGGAAGACGTCGAGAAACAGTGGGAAGGCTGGACATCCGAACTACCAACGCTCTCCTCGCTGCGAATTCCACGCTGCGTCATCTGTCACAATCCGCGACAGATTTCACCGTTTGAACTTCACCTGTTCTGCGATGCAAGCCCACTGGCATACGGCGTAGCCGTCTACATGCGCTACGAGATCAGAGGAGGAACAGTTAAGGTTCAGCTGCTCATGAGCAAGTGCAGGGTCGCACCGCTGAAGACTACCTCGCTGCCACGCCTAGAGCTGCTTGCGTGCCTGTTGGCTGCCAGGCTTTGGAACTACCTCCGAGGAATTCCAGAGACATCCAGCTGTCAGGGCGTGTTTTGGAGCGACTCATCGATAGCCCTACACTGGATTGCTGCTGACGCGAGACGTTGGGAGACTTTCGTGAGAAACCGTGTTCTCGAAATCCAACGCTTGACTTCGGGGTATTCTTGGAGGCACTGTGCAGGCACCGACAACCCAGCAGATTTGCTCACGCGTGGAGTAGCAGCCCAGTTATTGACGCGCAAGTTTTGCTGGTGGACCGGTCCTACGTGGTTGTCACAGCCCCATTTGCAATGGCCTGCGAATATTTGTTCTGCTCCTTCACCGGAGGCCCTTTCTAGCGAGACCAGTGAAGAGATATCCGCTTGCCCCACCGCAGTAGTGGTACTCTCGTCGCCCCCACACGAGCCATTGCTTGAGGTTGCAAGCTTTGGACGCCTCTCCCGATTACTGCGAGTAACGGCTTGGATCATGCGGTTTCGTCGGAACGCTTCGCAGAACATGCCATCTTGTACCGGACCACTTACGGCGTCAGAGTTGCACCAGGCGGAGATGTATTGGTTGAGGCATGTCCAACACTCCGCATTCGCAATCGAAGTCAAGGCCTTGGAGGAAGAACAACGAGTTCCCAACACCTCCAGTGTGCTGACGCTACAGCCGTTTCTCGACCGTGACAGACTACTTCGTGTAGGAGGCCGACTGCAGCAGCTTAACGACCGAGAGGAATTGAAGCATCCGATCTTGCTTCCTTCAGATCACCGGTTCACCGACCTCTTGGTTGATGCAACACACGTAAGGCTCCTACATGGAGGAGTTCAGCTCACCCTCCTGGACCTTCGGGAACGCTTTTGGATCCTCAAGGGGCGTCGCACAGTGAAGCGCGTTCTGAAAGCGTGCTTAGCATGCCGCCGACGGCGCCTACTTCCCGAAGCTGCCCCTGTAGCACCCTTGCCAAGGGAAAGAATTAGTGAAGCAACACCGTTTGAAGTGGTGGGAATTGACTTCTGCGGGCCACTCTATTGTCGTGCTGAATTACCATCCACTGTAAAAGTGTACATCGTTGTTTTTTCTTGTGCTGTGACGAGGGCAGTACACCTGGAGCTCACCACAGATATGACAGCGCAAGCATTTTTGCTAGCCTTCAGACGCTTTGCAGCACGACGTGGAATTCCTGCTATCGTGCACTCTGACAACGCGAAAACATTCCGCTGCAGCGCCAAGCATTTGTGCTCCCCTGTCAAAGACAACGTTCAAGACTATGCCAGCTCTCACCGAATCCAATGGCGCTTTATTGCTGAATGTGCGCCGTGGTGGGGAGGCTTCTGGGAGCGTGTAATCCGCACAATTAAGGATGCACTGAAGCGTTGCCTGGGACGGAGCAGCTTGAGCTACAACGAGCTACTCACCGTGCTTGCTGAAGTTGAGGCGGCAGTTAACTGCCGTCCGCTCACCTACTTGGAGGATGACGTCACATCCGCAGAAGTTTTGACGCCCTCACACTTCTTAGTCGGCAAGCGTCTCGTCACTTTGCCAACAGAACAAGAAAACCCCGCTCTTATTGCTGACGCGCCTGACCTTCGACGACGAGCTCGGCATCGGGAACAGCTGCTTCGCAGGCTTTGGAAGCAGTGGAAGAAGGAATACCTTCTTTTCCTGCGCTCTGCTCACCACAGCAAGCCTGTGCCGTCATCGAACTTAAAGCCCGACGATCTTGTCGTCGTCGAGGACATAAACACTCCGCCTATGGCATGGAAGATGGGCCGCGTCGTTAAGGCGTTTCAAGGAAGAGACGGTATTGCGCGGTCCTTCCTGATACTACTATCGAACGGCCAGCAAGTGCGACGTCCCATACAGCGGCTTTACCTCCTGGAGGCGCACACGTGCAGCGCGGCCGCGGGAGTGTGATGAAAACTGAAGACGACGAAGAGGAGAGAACGCGTGAGAAAAAGGCTCGCGCTAGCGCCATCTTTGAGCAGTCGGTTCAATAAACCGCTACCGGCGGACGCGCAGTCGCTTCGTCCCTTACATTTATGGTGCCGTGAAACCCGGGAGACGACTGGCGTCCTGCACCGACGATGGATCGACTGCGACGCAGCAGAGGCGTACTTCGAGCCGCTGCTACAAGGCTCATCTCGTCCGCTACCGAAGCGCTACAAGCCGAGCATCCTTCGCCTTCCGACCTGCAAGTTATTCTGGATGACCTGCAGGACAAGGACTCGGCACTAGCAGCGCTCAACGAGATGATTGCCGACCTCATGGACGATGGTGACGAGTATGAGGCGGAAGCCACCGTCGCTCTGGAGTACCACGACAAGATCCGCAACACCATGAGCCGGGTCCGCTTCATTCTGAATTCTGCTGCAAGAGCCGGAGACAGCGCCACACAGAGCGTTCTGAGCGACACCGCCACCCAAGGCGTCTCCACTCAAGCAAGTTCCCGAGCACCGTTACACCGAGTTGCCCTACCGAAACTACAGGTACCCGTTTTCTCCGGTGAACTTCGCGAGTGGCAGGGCTTCTGGGAACATTTCGAGGCCACGATCCATAACAACCGCGAGCTGTCCGACATCGAGAAATTTTCGTACTTAAGATCATACTTAACCGGAACAGCGAAGCGTGCAATCGAAGGTGTGCGTCTGGCGGAAGCGAACTACGCTGTAGCAGTGAAATTGCTCCAAGAGAGGTTCGGCCGTCATACCGCCCTCGTTGACGACCACATCGACTGTTTACTTGCCATTGCGCCCATTGATCGCTCTTCTCAAGTATCGCAGCTGCGGGAACTCTACGAAGAGGTGCACTTTCGTACAAGCTGCCTCGACAGCCTCGGCGTTCCAGCGTCAGAATACGCGGTCATCCTTCATCGCGTTCTTATGCGATCGCTTCCCGAAGATATCGCTATTCTCTACCGTCAACGCATGAAGGAGACTGAGCCCGATGACGGGGCTACTCCGAGGTCGCGGCAAGAGGAGGTGAGAAAGGTCATGAAGTTCCTGCAGGTGCAAGTCGAGAGCAGAGAAGAGAGCCACGCCTCCCGTTCAAGGTGCCTACCGAAAACTACCTCCGCGGGACAAGGGCGGTGCCGACCTTGTCTACCACCGCCGGTACCGTCAGCATTAGCCTTGGCCGCAGGATCAGCATCGAACGAGCATCCCTGCTGTGTACTGTGTGATGACCGTGACCACACCATAAAGGACTGCCACGCCACTTTGTCAGCCCACGAGATCAGACGCCGGCTTGCTGGAAAGAACTGTTGTTTTAAATGTGGCAGAGAGGGCCATGTAGCACGAATGTGCCGCAACGCCGCGTGGATCAAGTGCAAGTTATGCTCGAAACGTCACCTTTCCGTACTTTGCGCCATGTGGAACCAAGATCGCAACTACCCGTCTCCGGAGAGCAGGGATCCACTTGTCCACCATGATCCAACGAAAAGTGTCAAGCCGCCAGTGACAAGTGCTCCAGCTAGTAGTGATATGTCTGCACCTGTCTTGATGCAAACGGCCACAGTTTGGGCGTCCGGAAAACACAATTCCGTGTTAGTTCGACTACTGCTTGACACCGGCAGCCAGAGAACCTTTATTCGACGCGACCTGTCCAAAAGGCTCGACCTGCCTTCCCTCGGGACAGAAGACCTCTCTCTCTGGACGTTTGGCACTTCTAAGTGTTCCCGCCCTTACAGCTGTCGAAGTGTCAAGCTCGAACTTCATAGTCGGTTCGACTCACGTAGCGTCACCGTAGATGCGTTGGAGGTACCGGAAGTCTGCACCGTGAAGACTCCAGCCATCGGACCAGATCTCCTCGCACAGTTGCGTGAACGCAAGATGTTTGTCGCAGATGATAATCGACTGGGCGATCGGCCGATACCGACCATCAGTGTCCTTATAGGATCAGATTGCTATTGGCGCATAGTGACCGGAAGAATAGAACGTCTACGCAGCGATCTATGCGCGGTTGAGACGGTCTTCGGTTGGCTAGTGCAAGGCGTCTACCCAGTAAGGCCCGCCAATGCCTTGCCTAATTGGAACTGCAGCGCATCTGCCCTATTCCTTGCGTGTGAGCGGAATGGGCAAGCCGAACCTGACATTGCTGACCCGACGGAGATGTGGCGACTCGATGCAATAGGGATAACCGACCCTCAGGATACCGCTGGAGTTTGTGACCAAACGGCAATGACTCAGTTCACACAGTACGTGCACAAGGAAGCTGGACGTTACGTGGTTCCTCTGATGATAAGGCACCAGGGAAGACTGACTAGCACCAATCGAAGTGTCGCCGAAAACCGGCTCAGACGCCAGCTTCAGCGCTTCGACGGACAACAGGAGCTACTCCAGGAGTATGACCGCACCATCAGTGAGTACTTCAAAGAAGGTCACGCCGAACGTGTCGACACCTCTCGAGAACCCGAAGCGACGGTTTACTACCTTCCGCACCATGCAGTCATCCGTCGGGAAGCTATCACTACGAAGATACGCGTAGTGTTTGACGCCTCTTCCCATGAACGGGGCGAGTCATCGCTCAACGATATCTTGGACAAAGGGGTGAAACTTGGTGCCGAGCTCTTGCAACTGCTTGTACAGTTCAGGATGAACCCAATTATCCTGACAGCGGACATCCGGAAGGCTTTCCTTCAAATTTCAATCCGACCTGAAGACCGCGACGCTCTCCGCTTTCTATGGGTTGACCGACTGCCCGGCGACGAGGGGAAAATACCTTCCATAGTCGAATGGCGAATGACTCGTGTGCCCTTCGGAGCGTCGTCTAGCCCTTTCCTTCTATCTGCTACTTTGCAGCATCACTTCGAAATGTGGAAAAGGGCTCAGCCAATAATAGCTACACGCCTAAAGACATCATTCTACGTGGACGACCTCGTCATAGGAGCTTCCACTGAAGAAGAGGCCCTCGAAATCTACCGTGCTGCATTAGCCATCTTAGCAGATGCAAGTATGGAGTTGAGAAAGTGGTGCTCCAACTCCAGCGTTCTTTGCCATCAATTCCTGAAGGACAACACTTCTCTCGACACCATTGGAGAAGCCAAAGCAACAACAAAGCTGCTTGGCTTAGTATGGGACCGCGAAGCTGACGATATCGTGCTTACCACCAAAGCCGTTTCCGAGTATGTCGCTGCGCACTCAGCCACGAAACGCACCATTCTGCAGTCATTCGCAAGAATCTATGATCCTTTAGGTCTTATGGCTCCGTTCATCATTCGAGCGAAATTATTGTTCCAGCAGCTGTGGCGTAGGAACTCACCGTGGGATGAGCCATTACCGGAAGACGTCGAGAAACAGTGGGAAGGCTGGACATCCGAACTACCAACGCTCTCCTCGCTGCGAATTCCACGCTGCGTCATCTGTCACAATCCGCGACAGATTTCACCGTTTGAACTTCACCTGTTCTGCGATGCAAGCCCACTGGCATACGGCGTAGCCGTCTACATGCGCTACGAGATCAGAGGAGGAACAGTTAAGGTTCAGCTGCTCATGAGCAAGTGCAGGGTCGCACCGCTGAAGACTACCTCGCTGCCACGCCTAGAGCTGCTTGCGTGCCTGTTGGCTGCCAGGCTTTGGAACTACCTCCGAGGAATTCCAGAGACATCCAGCTGTCAGGGCGTGTTTTGACTCTTGGCGTCATCACTGATGCAGACCCACTTGCTGTCCAGAAATTTATTATTATTATAAGCGGGTTAGATTGCCGCATGATTCTATCGCTACATTTGCTCATACCTGGCCTTAAATTATTGACAAAGTTATTTCTCGGAATTTTAAGAATGACAGCCTATAAACAAATGTCATGAAACAAAACACCAACAGCGCATGCCTTTTATGTTAAATCTGCTCAGACGGAAATATGCAAAGTGCGAAACGATAAGAAAAACATGAAAATAATGTAATTTTTTGCACGCCTCTGCACTACCTCCGGGAGCGGCTCATGCAAGAGGCCGCGTTTCTATCAGAAACCGCGCCTTCGTGCATAGGGTTCGCCGGCAGCGTTTCCCGGTAAAGATTGCGGTTACACAAGATGCATGCAGTTGCCGGGCAGCGCGAGAAGCAGTCAGGGATCTTTGAATGCTATCGCGTTCTCCTCTTAATAGCGAATCTCAAGCTTCGTCAAAATTTCTTCTTTGTGTATAATTATTGTGAGGAGCGACAACAACGGCAACAAAATATTGCAGCTTGTGAGCGTCGGTGATTAATTCCGAAGCGCTGCAAAAGCTTAGGTGAACCGGAGAAGGCCTAGCGCCGGTGAGGCTGCCGGCGGTGCCAGAGTGGCCACTCCTCGGTCGCTGATGGGCAACGTCGCTGTACGGCTACCGCACAAATATATGTTTCGGTGCCATCCTCTGCACGGTAGGGAAATCTCGCCGTTGGCAAGAAAAACTGCCGTCCAACGGTGGCTCGCGAAAGGCACGCGGCGCGCGGCGAGTTGCTGTGCCGCTAACGTGGAGAGGCCTTGAAGCCTTAAGGCCGATTTGCGCTAGCGTCGGTGTACACTCTGTACACGGTGTAAGCCGAAATTTGTGCGCAAGTGTTGGAAATGTGCAATTCTTCGCATGGCCGCACGCGTGCGGCACGGCTTGCTCTGCTGGCTGGCTCGAGCGTAAATCGGGCTTTAGCGGGGATAAACCTGATGGAGGAGGCGAGCAGGCTGTCGCTCACTTCTCAGTCGCACGTCTTGCTGGCTGCCCGGTGGCAGCCAGCCCACGGTGGATGATGCGGCGGTTGAGAATCCAACTCGCCCACGAAAAATACCCCACATGCACTGATGAGCTTTCCGTCGAGCCCAGACGGTGTTGACGCCGACACACTACGACCTCATTCACACAGCCGTCAAACGTTTCGTCGCGTCGCCGTCACTTCAAAAAAAGTCACAGGCCAGCGCGGCACACGCAGCACAGTCACAGCGTAAGCTGGTGGAGCGGCTCAAGAGTAGCTCCGATTTGGGCCCCACGCACAACAGGGTCTTCGCGGCAGTCTGTTCGCCTCGTTTTAACGAGAACGACCTGAACTGTCCGCCAGGCGTCGACGGCGAGCTGCGGCTTGTAATGCTCCCTGCACAGCAGTCTGCTGAGCCCAATCAAGCCTTACAACTGCAACTTACATGTCGGGCGCGGCGCCTTTGCAGGCACCTTAACTAGATGGCGCCACCATACTGGCGGATACTCGGCAGCTCGGGAGCGCGTTGATTGCGCGCCTCGTCTGAATCGCATATCGTCGTCTGCGCCTGCGGACGCTGCGTTTGCAAGCGTCTTACCTAGATGGCACGACCATCCTGGCGGAGGCTCGAGTCGTCTCCCCCTGCGTGCTTGCCTTATATATGGGTATTTTCCGCGCCCCGAAGCAAGCGCTTGCGTGGCTCAGTGGTAGAGCATCCGGCTCCCACGCAGCGGCCGCGGGTTTGATCCCCGCGGGAATAGCGTATTTTTTATAATTGGACACCTCAACCGGATTTCTGCCGTCGCCGTCGCCGTGAGGTTCCGTATAGATTGCAAGGGCGATTAAATCGTCGCCGCGCGCCGTATGCGCGAGCGAAAGCGTGCGGGGGACGCAGCTTCTCCTCTGTCAACAACTTCTCTTCTGCCGGTCGCCCGCACCGTCTCTTAACTCCCCACGGCTTTGTATGCGCTCTGCATTCGCCGCTCAGTTTCCGTTGAAGCGATAGACCACGCGAACCTGCGCTTGCTGCTAGCGTTTTCACAGTCGTTGTCTGCGGTCATTCAGTGTGATCTATTCATGTTTGCTTGTGCGCGCTGACACCACGATTGTTAATTCAGTTAGTAAGCCAATGTGTCCAAGTTTATGCAGCCGATAAAACCACTATCCCTACTCCGAACATTTCTCTACTAATTTGCTATCGCAATCGATGTTTCGCCTTTCGGGCGAAACTGCGACATTCTTTCGCATTTCCAGCGATAGCGGTTACGCGGTGGATGCCGGCGGCGGCATCATCGCGACAGAAACGGCTATTGGAATGAGCCCATAACAGCTTACGCTGTAAAAAACGTACAGCAGGCGTTATGGAGCAGTGTACGAATAGGCGACGGCGGTGGCGACGTCGACAGTAGCACAGTCTTGTACAGTGTTGACTGACGGGTCCCATGTTAGTATAAACTCAGAAGTACAATCTACATTATGCATTGAATCTGTTAAATAATTTTATGCTGGTGTAATATTAGTAAGGTAAATTGTTTATTAGTGCATTAAAAACACATTCCAACACCAACCAAAGGCGGTGACGGTGACATTTGCGCTACCTATCTGTTAGCTGTTGCTGTCGCCAGCTTCAGATTTGTAAAATGGCTGTATATAGCGACGACTTTATTTCTGATTGGCCCATTTGGTAGGGTTGGGGCTCTGTCAGCGTACTGGCCATGGAAACGTAGAGCACCGCTCTATACGTCGCCGGCGACCCGTTTTTGAGGATAAAACGACTCGGAAACCCTCTCCCCTGACGAAAACATCATGCCGTGACGCTGATACGACGGGACGTTTGACGGCTCTGTGAATGTGGCCTAAGGAGAGCAAGAAGTGACCCGCCGTGGTTGCTCAGTGGCTATGGTGCTGGGCTGCTGAGCACGAGGTCGCGGGATCGAATTCCGGCCACGGCGGCCGCATTTCGATGGGGGCGAAATGCGAAAACACCCGTGTACTTAGATTTAGGTGCACGTTAAAGAACCCCAGGTGGTCAAAATTTCCGGAGTCCCCCACTACGGCGTGCCTCATAATCAGAACTGGTTTTGGCACGTAAAACTCCATAATTTATTTATTTAGAGCAAGAAGTGTTGGCGCTGGCTCTTTGCAGCTGCGACGAAGAAACAGCGGGAAGGCTAGAAAAAGCGTCGAGAGAAAGAGTACTTTGGCGGGAACGGGCGGAAAGTGGGGGGGGAGGCAGTCGCTCGATTGCTCGCTTCTTCGGGCTATTAGTTTAGATTGAAAATGATTGTCAGTATTTTGTGCATAATTTTATTTTTTTAACGCTTTGACGGGCGCAGAGACATTGCGCCGTTCTTAGAAATTGACAACTAGAAGCGTTCCTAACGAACGATTGATCTTTTACAATGTTTTTGAATGTGCACAAAAAAGAATAATATTTTATTGTTCTGATACTGCACAATAATATCGCGAACATTTAGGACAACGCTCTTTGACAATAACACCACGAACCTTCCGTAGATAAGCTCACGGACCTTTAAAAAAATGCGTTTTGTGAATCCAAATAAGAGAATCTACTTTGATGAAGACCCTTTTCTGCGTAGAGTTTCATACAATAATTACTACACTAGGGCGTACGGTAGTTGTAAGCGGGGAGGGTTCAGTCAGCATAGTAATCATGATTAGTACATGGATTTGCCTAAACTTCGTCTTTCTGGCTGCAAACGGCTTCGTGACTTTGTAAACTCGTGATTTTCAGCAAAGGACTGTGTTACAAATGAATTAATTAGCATTAATAACGTTCTCCGACGGCAGAATTCGAACACAGGACCACTAGCACAGATGACCGATATTGAAACCATTACGTCACGGGCGCTGACTTTTTTCGTTATTGTCACATTAAACACCACAAACACAGAAAGAGATGAATTCGGGGTACCTGGGTTCAGGAACAGGCTTCGCATGATCCCCTTGAATTTCGCACATGTTTAACAATACTTCAACTCTTGGGAGCCATTCAGGCAAGGAAGCTTGAAACTGGCACGCAGCTAAAATTCTACTGATGCTTTCCTTGAAATATACCCTTATCGGCTTCACGTCACTATCAGCGTTCCGACCTGATATCTGAGATCGTCAAATGCGATGGAGGCCCAAGAGAATAATGAGGTCGAATGGAAGACAATCCTCATTTCCAACTGGCAAAAATCTGTTGCCAAAAGAGTCCACAAGTAGTTTTTTTAGGGTACGTTGTAAGATATGAATATATATATATTCACAACAATCTAGAAATACATGCTCGATCGTTTCTGGCTTCCGACAAATGAATAATTCAATCCCCAAAGGTACAAGAAATCTCTTTTCTCCGCTGCATGCGGCTTTTACGCTTACGTCCGCTTTCATTCTGCGTTCTTTGGAAAGATAGAAATAAAGAATGTTATTATTATTAATTATTATTGCGCGCTTGATCTCTGTAATTTGTCATCCCCTGCTTGATCTTAGTATTCTTGTAGGAAAATAATTTTTTTTTCCTGTGCCAATACCTTCGGTATGGCGCTGCGATGGATTCTATTATTTTCAAGTGGCGTTGCTGGATTACAGCAGTTTTGACTGCTGCCGTCTGGACTTTGGGGCCATTTTTTCGTACTTTGTAAGCATGGCCACTTCTTCCCGAGCCTCCTTTTTTTTCTAAATGCGCGTGAATGGGTGTACGCGAAGCTTTCATGAGCCAGCAAGGAAAAATAGCACATTACGACAACAGATGCGCTGAAAATTTTCATAAAAATGGCGTCCATCAACCAGCATGGCGGGCCTTGCAACGAAAGCGGAATTTTTCAGCAGCATTAAAGCGCGTGTTATGATGACATGTGTGACCTTCTAGAAATCCGCCACAGTACTACAGTATACGATAGTCGAGTATAGGATGAGAGACGTGAAGCGAATTTCGGCGTCGAACGCGTCCCGTAACTTATATCTTCATGGTCAGATAGAAGAGGTGGGCGCTCACTTTAATGGTAAATTTCGGGTGCTCGATGCTGTCCTCCAAATCGAATTGTATAGACGCTCCAGATCGGAGTCGGAGAAGCACGCGCCATCCGAACGGTGAGTCACTTTCCGGAATTCATACGAAAGAAAACGATTGCCGAGGAAAACTTTCGGTGGTGCCCGACTGAACGCCGCCACATTACACAGCATTATAGGATTACGAAAATGGAGAGCGCAAGCCAGACTAAACATGATGGGCTACGAAAGCGACTGCTACAATGGCCGTCATTTGCAAGACCGTCCCACGCCAGCACAGCAAGTTTTCAGCATTATGATAAGGTGCTGTCCTTGCTTGCCTCTCGAAAAGAAGAATTGAAGGTGCCGCTAACAAATGTAAACGTTGCCGTGTCACCATCTCCGACGCGAGGCACGCAGAGGTTAGCGCAATTACGAGCCTGCCAACACGGTCGAGCCGACACCGGCAAAAACTCGCTGACGGAAGCAGCTTGGCGTTCGCGTGGCCGGACGCCGGCGGGATCCCGCAATTGCACAGGCGTCGTCAGTGGGGGGCACTTCTAGGTGCTCCAAGTATAGGAATTCAGCGCTGTAAAAGAACTAACCAAATGTCGTCCGAACGCCCTTTTTCGACCACCCGAACAAGATGACTACGTCTGGAGCATCTCTGAAACGACCATCCAAATTTGCCAATGATGCGATTAGCATAACTTTGGGTTGACTTCACGCACATTCCGGCATCTATGTCCGCATTTAATCTGTTTCCTTTTACGCAAACTTGAGTCTTCGGGCCAACTTGGGCGTCAATGAAGCGCTTTAATTCCAGCTTGGGTCACTTGTAACTAAGACGCGTACGAGATCCCGTTACATTGTGGGCTAACAGCTCGTTTCTTAGCACGGTTCGTAGCACTGGGTAATGTGCCACTGGCTATGTTCCGCGGCGTATGGGTCACTCTTGATAATATTCATCATAATATAGGAAACATATGATCACAAATTAAGCACCCATCATAAGGTAAGTTGCTAATCGCGTTAACGTCGTCATTCAACATCAAATAATGGATGCGTCGGCAAGTGTTTAAGTCATTTGTCGCTATGTCACTTGCTTAATGCACCAAGCCTCTTGAAGTGCTGGCATGCGCGAGGGAAATCTGTAAATGTGTTTTATTCCGCGTCCCTGACGTAACGATATTATAATGGGGCTTCCGTGCTGGCGGAACGGAGTTCGAAGCCACCCATCAGAAATATAATTTCTTGATACCGGATGTTTTCGCGAATAGTTTCAAACATTTTTAAAGGTAGCCTGTGGCAGATAGCATAATTCTAGTTCGTGAGCTGGTCTAATCGAAGAGGCGGACATTACTTGAACTAAAAATTGAAATGCATAATTGACGAATTAACAAAAATTCCCGTATTAAGTTTTTACCTTACTACGTCTTGACCCATATTGCAATGTACAAATTCTAGTCATGGAGTTCGCAAGGTGGATCCACTTGGAACGAATTCGCACGATGAAACCAGTTTCGAGATATGCCTTGCCGTACATTGCGGAAATGTATTGGTGTTCTAGTTACTTTCTTAAGAAACCGTCGTTTGATGCATTAAACCACAAACGTAACATTGACAAAATTCACGAGTTCTAGTCGGTGCGCTTGCAAGACCTATCCACTTGAAATGAATTTCCAGGATGACACCGTTTCGAGATATTTCAAAGTTGTATGTACCAAAGTGTGGAGCAAAATACATGGGCGTTCCAGTTACTTTTGTACTTCAATTAATACACAAGGTAATTAGCGGACTTTTGTTAATTTGTTGAATATGTGTTTCCGATTTCTTGTGCAAGTAACGTCCACCTCCCTAGATAATCTAGCTGCAGGACTAAAATTACGTTATCTGGAACAGGCGGTTTTTAAAGATTGCGGAAGACTTGAAAATGATCACCCCGTATAATTCACTGCCCGGGTAGTACCTTAGACCCGGCGCACGAGCGTCAGCGTCACCTTTCGTCACTCGCTGCACGAAAAGAGCCAGAGCGGGTGGGCTTTTGCACCAATCATTTCTCTATCGTTAGACAAATGGAAGCCTCACTCAGCTTTGAGGGATGCACACTTAGCAGCCTTCCACACGCGCTGCCTTCCCTTGTGGATGGAAAAGTTCAGTTGATGCGTATTTATCTTGTCAATCGTGCAGCGAACGTGCAAAAAAAAAAAAGGGGGGGGGGGACTGCGCAAAAAGAAGCGCTTGCTCTGTGCACTCTCGTTGCTGATGGGCCTGCTTCGTCTAAGAGCTGCGCAAACCACAAGTGTCTTCGCTATTGCGATAATATCGCAACGGCCGAGGGCTTGCCATGCGTGGTTGGGAATGCACCACAAGCGGGATTGTCGGAGTTATCCGAGCCTATCGGACGTCATTATTCTATTAGCCATGCGGCATTGATTTCCTGGGTTTATTGTGCCAAAACTACTGTCTGATTATGAGGAGCGCTGTAGTAGGGCGATCCGCAATAAGTATTGCTACGGCCACCTTTGGTTCTTTAAAGTGAAGCTGAATCTATAAGTGTGAACACTTTCGCCTTTAACCTCCATTGAAATGCGGCCGCCACGGCCGGTATGGAACCCGGCTCCTCGAGCTCGGCAATGCGACTTCTGTTCGGGCTAGTTAGAATATCATATTTGTGCTGATAAAGCAGCGCTGCAAAGTTGAAACATACACAGGGACGAAAACAGCAAAGACGAAACGCTTCGTCTTTGCTGTATGTTTCAACTGTGCAGTGCTGCTTTATGAGTGCAAACGCTAGATTACTGTGGCAGGCTTGAGCCACGCTAAAGCGCCTTTCCTCTACATATTTAAGTGTGCACGCTGATTCCAATAATGTCGTTGTACTAAATGGCAACTTCTGCTCTGTTTCTTTCTTTTGCAGAGAACGAGGGAATCGAGAACAGACAGCGCACCGCGAGTGAGTATTTTTGCTTTCAATCCAGCAGCCTGACCACTGACACTTCATGCGAAATTTGGAAAATCTGCCAGGCGCAAGTTGATTACCGCACTTTTGTGTGCAACGCAGATGTGCGTCTCGTTCTCGTGAGGAACAGCGTGAGAATTCTCAATTTAGAGACAATGTTTGTCTTAAAGAGTTACCCACACTATTCCGTATCGGGTCTGTGGGTTTCTAGCCTTTTTCATTGGTCGATCCCCAAGGTAACGCTGTCTGAAAATGTGCGCCGTTATTTTGGTTATGCGCAGTGCAGAATTGTGGGCCGATTCCGAAGATAGCGAAGCACGAAAAAGACCGGAGACTTCAGCGATTCCTTCGGCTCTGAAATCATTTGTTGAGACAGCAGTTGAGACAGTGTTCTCCTCCAGTGAAGACAAGCATCTTATTTGCTTGTTTTATTTTAGTCCCCTACTTCTTCTTAACAAATAATTGCGATGACCCACTTCGCGAAACTAGGCATGAACCCAGTGGTTAAAAGGTGGTTTGTTAAAGGAGAACAAAAACTTATAATTTGAAGTAACAATTAAAATTAGGTTGATTTTATTATTTCAGATTTTGTTTTAATTGTATGATACTACAGAAAGAATAGTGTGACCTAGATAAGTTCTTACCTAGTGTTCTTTGTAATGTTCGCAACGGCCTTTCAGTAAGCCATTGTCAGACACGTTGTGGAAATAAAACTACGGATAGGAACCGGCATTAGAACTCCCAAACTCCGCTTGCCTAAGCAGTCTGTTTTATTTAGTTAGAACGACTAGTTTTTTAAAACAATTTATTCGCAGTTCCTTAGCCAAAAGCGTGTGCTAATCTTTTTTGTTTATTGCTCGTGGTCGTGTAACATTTTATTATTTAAATATATTTGATTCAGATAATCTTGGTGAACCATGCTTACTTTTCTTTATTTTGTGTAAAACAGCCCCATTCCTTTGTTGCCATCATTCAATAGGACAACGTCTAAGCACCTACCTACCCGATGTGACTGCAGCGCGGCATTCGAAATTACCTTCAAATTTGAAATCTCAATACACTTTCTTATTCAGTTTTCGTGTAAATATATATTTAGGCCGCAGATGAGGAGGCAGTGACTGTGTTAAAGGCTTCATGTTTATAAGGCTCGATGAGCCATTCCGAGGCTGCCGCTTACAAAGAGACTATGGGGCCAAAACTTCTACTACAACTGATGACACGAGCGAAATGACGCAGATTTCAGCGATATCGTTTTCTGTGTATATTTGCAGCGCTACTATACCTTTATGGCACTGTGAATACTGTGGGCTACTCTGTAAACAACGTAGCATTGTCACTGCTACCTCGCTGCCGTTATTGATGTTTTCGATGCGTTCAGGGTTGTTTTCCCCCTACTACTTTATTCTCGGTGCATCATCTGTCGTAGGTGTGTGCAATATTTCAGGCTTGTCATCATCATGGTCATGCGCAACTCCTTTGCGAAACCGACGCCGTTTTAACGAGCATGACAACGAATAATTGCATATAGACACATTGCCATCTTGTCGCCAACAGTTTCTATGCGATGTCCACACACAGTATTCTCTTTATCCGCTACAGCAGCGCTCGTTCTGGCCTCCAAAATATTACATGCTTAGATGTCACTGCTCTCAGGGCAGGGTGGCTGGGCGGACGGAACACCGACAGACGGGCAAGGCAAACCCCAGTTTCGACCACTTAACCGCTGTTGCAGTAAAATATGGGCCGCTCCTGAGGGCATGGCTGGTCGAAAAATGTGAGCTGGGGTGCTATGCAGGATGAGCCGAGTTTGGCGAAACTCGGGATCTTCACGAGCTCTGGCAACGCCCCAAGATGAAAGAACAAATGGTAACAAGACAAAGTTAGTCTGTTGGCACGCCTCCAGTTTCATTGGTTTATCTAGATTCACTCCGGGTGGCTATCAACCCTTGGGCGTTGCCATATGGGCGGTCGGCAAACTGGGGCTCACACGATCATACGGTCGGTGCATGGTCGTGCCTTCTTTCACTTGCTTGTCGTTTCGCCGAGTGCATTAGACGCACAAGCAAGTTATAAAATCAATGCACTTAGTAGAACATTATTAGTCACATTAATGTGGGTTATAAGCATTTTAAAGTGTACAAGATGTACACTGATTGTGTATTAGACTAATTTGTAGTTTAATTAGTTTCGCGTTATACCACCAGAGGACGCTCGTCCTCCTCTTTTTTTTTTATCTGGATTCGATTGGCGCGGCTCGCTACGTACTTGCGCTAGCATTTCCGAACACCCATTGGTTTGCGCTTGGTTTTCTCACTGTGCTTTTAACAGATCGCTCTTTGCTCGCGCTAAAGAAAGGCTGCGAGTAGGGTGCCTCGATGCGCGCTCACTGCGCGCTCGCATGCGCGTCGAGGCACCCCAGCTGCCCCATCTGCGATACAAAGTGAGCGTCGGCTAGCGCCTAAGTGGTTAGCCACGCGCTTACCGTGTAAGCACTCATAGAAAGGTCAGAAAACTACGCTTTATTTTATTTTACTTTGCGATGCACCTTCATACTGGCAAGTGTCGAGTAGATCCGCCAAACTCCAAATTCCAGGAAAGTGCGCATAGAAAGGTTTGCTTTAATAAAGGAATTGTGCTCTTAATAACCAATAATTGTTGCAGTGAGAATATGTCCGAAGCATTTGTTTTATCATTCAGTAATTCCCTAGAAAACAAGGCCAGCAGCTACGACATCTGTAAAGGCAGTCAATACGGTAGTGTTGTCCGGCGTATGAGCTATTCGGCAGGACTGCAGCACCCAGCCGTGGTCAGGAAATTCCGGGCTGGCTCGCAAAGAAACCTTCGCTTTAAACCTACCGCGGCAAGCATTCGTAAAAGGACGAGACATCTTTATTCTGCGGCCATATAGAACTATAGGGACCGAGGTTAGGTCCACTACAAGAATGTGTGAGTCAGCGAGCGAAATACCTGAGTACGGTTTGTACCGATGGCCGGAGGAGAAGCAGTTCTTTCTTTTTATTCTTCTTCCCTTTTCTCCTAACCTTGCAGCTGGCAGCACGAGGCAGGACAAAGACGTGCCGGAGCGTGCCATATATAATAGGCGGCCGAGGAAGATCACGATGGCTGCTAGAGGACTCCCCCGCTTTTTCGAGAAGAGTAGCGGTACAGCGGTGCCCAAGGAACAGACTTTGATTCCGGGTGATCGGGTAAATCCGTCGTTTCAGGGGCGGTTGTAAAGTCGTTGAAAGCGGGTAATGGTGGCGAGGTCGCTAGGTCGGCTGGTTTGAACCTGTATATATCGCCACGACTTCTTCACCTCCATTGAGGTCGATAGTAACAGTTTTTTCTGTCCGCTTGAGCACCTTGAAAGCGCCATCATAGGGAGGTGTAAGAGATGGTCGGATGCCTTCACGCCGTACGAAAACGTGGCTCGCTGTAGGCATGGCTTTGCTTATTGCTTGGGGATGGGGCAAGGACGCAAACGTGCAAACAGGAAGCGGAGCTACTGAGCATAGCTGTCTGGATCGGGGTGTGAAGAGTAGCTGGTACGAAAAATTCACTGGGCAACCGCACCGTTGTGCCATATACCAGTTCCGCAGCTGTGCAGCTAAGGTCTTTCTTGAAAGAGGAGCGAACGCCTAGCAAGGCGAGGGCAAGGTCTTCAGCCCGAGGAGAACGAGCCTGGCGGGCCATCAAAGCGGCTTTAAGTTGACGGTGAAGGCGTTCAATCATTTCATGTGCCGCTGGGTGATACGCGATAGTGTGGGTATGGCGGACGCCAAGCAGGCACGCGAGTTCGCGGAAGAGATCACATTCGAACTGTCGGCCGCGATCGGTCGTAACAACGCTGGGGCATCCGAAGCGCGATATACAGCCTCTGACAAACCCGGTAGCCACTGTAAGTACCATTATGTCATTGAGACGAAATGCCGTTATACAAGTTGGTATAACGGTCTACACAAGCATGTAGCGAGCACCTCGGGATGGTGACAACGGGCCGACGATGTCGATCTGAATGCGCTAGAACCAAGCGTCAGGTGCACGAAAGGAGTGAATTGGCGACTTCGTGTGTCGTGTGGTCTTGCAACGTTGTTAGTGAAGGCATTCGCGAGCCCAGCGGCGCACGTCAGAGTTCACACTCGGCCACGCAAAGCGGGAATTAATTAGACGCTTGGTGGCACGACATCCGGGATGACCTGCGCCGTGTAGCTTGTCAAATGCTTGATGGCGAAGTCGGAATGGAACGAATATGGGCTTGTTCGATCCATTGACAAGTCGCAAGTAATTGTGCCTGAATAAAATGGAAGGGGCACGCCGGAGACTGCTAATGACGTAGCAGAGGGCCAGAGGTCCCGAAGCTCGACGTCTAAGCGCTGCGCTGTCAAGTGTGGCCGTGGATGTTGCGTCTATACGGGAGAAGGCATTTGCGGCAGGGTTGAATGGGCCTTCAATGTATCGTATGTCCACGGTGAACTCGGAGATCAAATTGAGGTGCCGTATCCCTCGTGTGGTACAAGTGTTGTGATTACCGCGAAAAGCTAACGTCAAAGGCTTGTGACCCGTGAAGACGTGAAAGCGAGTTCCTTCCAACAGCTGTCGGAAACGTTGAACGCCCAAATATACCGCAAGCAGCTCGCGACCGTACGTGCTGTAGCGCTTTTCTGCCCGCCTGAGTGCGCACCAGTAGTTAAGCTTGAACTGCTGTAAAACGGCGCCGGCAGCCGCACAGATGCCTCGGTGATATTACGCATTGGTGCAAAATGTAGAGGATGCACCAGCAGGATGGCATCTGCCAATTCGTCTTTGGGCGCTTGGAAGGACTCTTCGGCGTCGGTCGTCCAGGACAGTGGAGCGGACGGAGCTTTAGTGGTCTTGAGAAACTCTGTCAGGGCTATAATAATTCGGGCAATGTTGGGATAAAACGCCGGTGGAAGTTGATAAACCCAAGGCTCTCACGGCGCTTTCGCCTTGACGTTTGGCGAGGAAACTAGCGCAAGGCTGGAACGTTCTTTTCCAATGGTCTGATTTCTTCTGGAGGCACGTGGCGTCCGATGAACTCAATGTAGTGGACACCACAGACGTACTTTGCGGGGTTGAGGAGAAGGCTGTGTTCCTGGAGCCGAGAAAATGGCAGGCGCAAATGGTTGCTAAGCTGCTCGGGGAAAATACTAGCCACCAGGAGGTCATCGATGTACGCAAAGACGAAGTGGAGTCTCCGGGTGACGTCGTTCATAAACTTCTGGAATGTCTGAGCAGCATTTCTCACCCCGAACGGCATGCGGACGTACTCGAAAAGGCCGAATGGTGTCGAAATTGCGGTCTTTGGGATGTCCGCTGGCTCGATTTGATGGTAGGCCTTCACTAAATCTATCTTGCTGAATATCACCTTTCCAACTAGGTTGGCTGTGAAGTCATGAATGCGAGATAGTGGATAGCGATGAGGGACCGTGTGCGCGTTGAGCGCACGGTAGTCGCCGCACGGGCGCCAAACTCTTAGGTCACGCTTTCGCACCATGTGGACAGCTCAAAACCAACTGCTCGACGAAGGACTGATGACGCCCAGTTGCAGCATGTGGTCGAATTCTCTCCTTGCGATGGCAAGGCGTTCACCAGCGAGGTGTCTGGGTTGGCAGAACACTGGGGGGCCTGTGGTCACAACATGATGCGTCACGTCGTGACGTACTCGCAGCTCAACATTGGAAGGCTTCGTGATGGCTGGGAAGTCTAACAGAATTGATGCGAACGCAGATGATTGTATCTGTGCTACCGCTCCAGTGGTTGATGTCATAGGCGCGAGGATGCCTTGTATAGACATCCTAGTCGTCGTGTCCACGAGGCGGCGAGCGTGGAGGTCAACACTAAGGGCGAAGTAGTTCAGAAAATCCGCGCGCAATATGATCATGCGTACGTCTGCAACAATAAAAACCCATCGGAAGGTGCGTCGGAGACCCAAGTCGATGATAAGACAGAGCTAACCATAGCCCGGAAACAGCTCTGCACAACGTAACGCAATTCTAAGATATTCAGCTAGCCCGGAGGGAACTTCCACCTTCCACAAGCGCTGGTATTCAAAGTGAATGGAAACATTAGCTGTGTCAGTTGTTGAGATAAGCAAGAGGCGTTTAAAGTATTGGAGGAAAGAAAGCATGCAAGAGATCTATACAACCCCAGTCATTACGAGCAACGGTAACTGTACCATGCAGCGATAAAGGTTTTAATGAAGAAAGATACGATCAAGGAGAAATAGGCAAAATGCTAGACACCTACGTGTGTATATAATACGTATTTTTTATAAATACTAGCTTTATGTAGCTCAATATACTAGATTAGTTCGGCAACAGTGCCTGAATGCTTAGTGAGAGGCTAGTTAGGGTCCATGGATCTATATATATATATATATATATATATATATAAGCAACCATTCAGAGACAGGCAGTCTCTGGCTAAAGCAAGCTAGCTGATTATTTGTCACCGTCCGATTTCACAGGGCATACCACTAAAAGTTGTTATCATCATCGTCGTCTTACAAATACTTGAGTATTTAGTTGAGCTCGACGCGGTCTTCTTAGCCGCAAAACTAGACTGTCTTCAATGCTCGCCATAATTGGAACAAGACCGTGCAGTACCACGTACGAGCAAAGAAACCATCTAGTGCAACCCGAACACCCTTGACTGCGAATCGGGGCCGCTCGATTTTTGATATCGATCCGCTTGAAGTGATGGCTGCAGCTTCGGCGCCCCTCTGTGCTGTAGCTCGTTCACCCTACGGGAGAATCAATGGGGAAACTGTCAATCTACCAGCACTTCTTCGTGACCAGGTGTGCCAGTCGTAACAGTCCGACTTCCAATTATTATCGTATACCAAGTGACAATGGGGCCAGACAGTGTACCCGTACCCTCCGTCTGGCCTCGTCCTCTGCACAATGTCTTACTTTCTCGGTCTTACGTGGTCTATGTTTTGGTGGTATTGGTGGTATTAGTTAGTGTCTGATAACTACGCCTACATTCGAAGCAGTTAAGTACAGTGGTGACTGGGAGAGGCGGCGTATCGGTTTAACTGAACGAAGCCAAGAGTTTCCGCATACGGCCAAAGCCGGTACGCCCTATCTATCGTTCTAATTTAAGCACCTCGCCGCCTAGTCGCAAGACATACATGCTAGTTATGTGGCCCTGCACCACATAAGAAGCATGCGCTTAGGCATAAAAATATTTTAGTTTAGAGATTTCAATACAGTAGATTTTTTTCGATGCTAACGAAGGCACGACATTTATAACTGGCTTCATGCATTAAAATATACACAGAAACACCTGGACCTGGAATGTCTAGTATTTATGTATGTATGTATGTATGTATATGTATGTATGTATGTATGTATGTATGTATGTATGTATGTATGTATGTATGTATGTATGCATGCATGCATGCATGTATGTATGTATGTATGTATGTGTGTATGTATGTATGTATGTATGTATGTATGTATGTATGTATGTATGTATGTATGTATGTATGTATGTATGTATGTATGTATGTATGTATGTATTCGTATGTATGTATGTATTGTAACACGAATTAATTACCAAGCGAGAACGATACGCAGGCAGGTCTGTCGATCGAGGGTCAGCCACCGAGCACGCAAGCTCTATCCCCGATAGAGGTGTTGACGACGCGCCCGAAGCACACGCCTGTCTTGTTCGCTATATCTTCTCCCGCAGAAGAAAGCGCCATCCTGGCGACTCAACGGGAGGAGAGGACGACCACCGGGCTGTAGTATGGTTTTAATCGCTGCACATGCACTGTATAGCGCCTACGGTGCCTAAAGTCTGCTGAAGGCGTGAGCGCCTCAACGAGGTAGTTCACAGGGGACGTCTGTTGCGCGATGCGGTAGGTACCGCGGTACTTGACGATGATATTGGAGAAAAGACAGGTAGTGGTTGAACGTACCCAGAGCCATACTAATCAAAACTTTAATTGAAACTTTATTGTAATGGAAAAGTTATTAAGGAGGGGTGGTCGGAGCCTCTCAGTCCAGGGCCCCACTGGCCTATGCCACCTGCCTGACGTGGCTAATTAAAGACTTTTATCTGCCAGCAGCAAACAACCGCATCGGCCACGGCGGGATCCCCCACCTCGGCCGAAATATTAGCAGCGGCGATCGCACTCGCTCATGCGGAGCGTTCGCAAACGGACTCGGTCGTTGTTACGGACTCGCAGGAGACGTGTCGCATGTTTCTTAAGGGGCACGTGACTGCGGCTAGCCTCGCGATAATCCCCAAATCCATTAACCACCGTCATCGCCTACTCTGGTGCCCGGGCCACGCGGGGGTACAGGGGAACGAAAAGGCTAGCGCGTTAGCTCGAGGGTTTACTAACCGAGCGACGGCGTCCTCTTCTAACCTTAGCCACTAGCACTATCCCTCACAAAATCCTACCAATTGAAATGCCAAAGGCATGCTTGCTCATCAGCGCGGAGTCCGCAGAAAATACCCACCGCCTCACCCACAACTTAGCGGGGAAGAGGCCGCCGATTGGCGTAAAATACAGACTGGGTTATTCCCCCATTTAAAATTGCTAAACGCCATGTATCTCACTCGTTATAGGGCCAACTGTCCTTGGTGCGGTGGCATACCTACCCTAACTCATGTAACTTGGGAGTGCGCTAAGCAACCTCATATACCAAATACCAGTGACACAACGGAACAGTGAAAGGCACAGCTCGCCCGCTGCGACCTGGCAAGAGCCATACTAAAGATTCCGGGTGATATGCGCGGGTGGGTTGTTCGTGATCGCAACAAAATTTTTAAAAGAGCGCTTGAGCTGGGGGCATTTTTCGGTGTATCTGGCAGATGGTGCCTTTGTGACCTTGTTACATATTTTTGCGCCATTTCTAGGGTCTTATTTGCATGCCGCAGACGGTCGTGTACATCGGTGGGTCAGGTCGATAAGGGAGAACTCTGTTGAGTGTGCCAGGAGGCTCACAGCGTTAAGAGAGGTATAATGGGGAAAAGCCCGTCGTGGCCTCTGAGGTAATGTTGTAGGCATAGGTAGCATATGGTACCCTGAGTTCGCAATTCGTGTGGTCGGATGCAATGTACATGGATAGCATGTCACCGAAAGTGGGATTCAATGCTAGCTGCTTGAACTGCTGCTTGACGGCGCAGAGCCCGGGAAGGGTGAACTGCTACGGAGTCAGAAAGGCAGCCCAAAGCAGCCAGAATCCCCGGATCTTTGATCTTTGCGCCGCTCCACAACCATATCGATGAGCGCTGGTGTAAAAAAAAGCACAGATTCAATGGCGGAGAGGCATGGTGTGTGTGTCAATTGATGTGGGCGAGCGAAAGAGTGCATCCGCGTCGATGTGTATGCGATCAGACCGTTAGAAAATGCGCATGTCAGAGTCTTGCAACCGGAAGGCCCAGCGGGCTAGGTTGCCTGGTGTATCTCTCAGTGTCGGCACACAAGATAGGGCGTGATGTTCGGTAACGATATTGAAGGATCGACCCTACAAGTACTGTCAAAGTTTTCCAAGAGTCCAAATGATAGCCAAGCACTCCATTTCTGTGGCGGAAATCAAAAGTCCAGAATGGGGCCGTTCGATGGAGTAGCACGGTAGGTATAAAAGTTACAAACAAGGATAAGGGGCCTCAGAAAGGCTGGCCTACGTTTCGATAGGCCTTTGTGAGGCACATTTTTCCTATTTGTAACTTTTACACCATTCTGTGACGGAGGTATTCGATCCAGCCTTGGTTAGTGTCTGGCTCGCGTAGGCTACTTGGCATTCGCCGGGTCCATGCACTTTGTGGCTGAGCCAGCACAGAAACAAGTCCTACGCCACTGACGTCCGTGTGGACTTCCGTGGGATCCGTAGAGTCGAAATGGTGCCGTACGGGTGGTGATCTGAACACATAGCGCAATGTTCTAAATGCGTCGTCGCAAGCTGGGGACGAGGTAGAAAGGCCAGTGTCGTCTCGCAGCATTGTCGCTTGGCAGAAGCAAAATACCTGACGAAACGACGAAAGTATCAGCAGTGGCACATGAAGCTTAATAATTCCTTCAGGGACGTGGCGGGAATTCGGTAGGGCACGAAGTTTGAGAACTGTGGGTAAACTGACGCGTTTGGATACCATGTGCCCGACTCTCGTTCGTTGTTTGGCTCCAAAGTGACATTACTTTAGGTTGAGTAAGAGTCCTGCGTTAGTTAGGCAATGCAAAACATGCTCGACAGGGAACAGATGAATGGCAGAGTCAAAAGAAAAGACGACCACGTCATCAAGGTAACATAAGCATGTCTTCCCATTTATCTGACGGAGAAGACTGTCTATCTTCCGTTCAAAAGTAGCACCAGCATTGCAAAGCCCAAACAGCATAACGTTAGGCTCATACAGGCGGTGTGGGGTTACTGAAAGCTGTTTTTGGACGATCATTTGTCAACAGCCGGAGCATATATTCAGTGAGGAAAAGTTCACCACACCTGCAAAAAAAAAAAAATGGAGATCTTCGTGAATGCGCGGCAAAGCTTAACACGTCTCTACCTGTTATCCAATTGGGAGGGCGGTAGTCCACGCAAGACTTGTTGGATTCGTTTTTTTTTTCTTTAAAGCACTACAGGGGACAACCAGTGGCTGTTGGACGGTTGTAAAACTCCGCGCTGAAGGACATTGCTGACTTGGTCTTCAATCATAAGGCGCTCCGTGGCTGATACGCAATAAGGTCGCCGGCGCAGCGGAGAGTGGGCGCCCGTATCGATCTCGTGTTACACCGTCGATGTGCGGCCCAAAGTCGCTTGTTGGCAATGAAACGTAGAGGAGTACTGGCGAAGTAGGTTCAGGAGCTCGAAACGTTGTGTAGGGCTCAAGAGAATCTGTGGAGCTCTCGAAGACGTCCGGAGTAGACAGGGAACAAGTAGGGCAGCAAGCAAATGTGCTGATCTCGAAGCAGGTATCATCAAGAGGTGCGTCGAATATGGTCACCGAGTGGATGTGCTCAAGTCTTCCAAGGCACTCACCCGGACAAAAAGTGAAGGGGGAGGTATAATAATTAGAGACGAGCATATGAGTGAAGACACCGTTGATAGAAAATCGGTAATAAACGAAAGTATACGCAGGTGTAAAAAAGCGCAGCGGCATCTGCAACACTGTTTGAATAGGCAGTCGCAATCACATAAGCGGAGTTTATCGTAGTGCCTTCAGTAATGAGCAGTTTGTCGACGGAACGGCTATAATCTAACTGGGCGTCAGGAAGCGCCGGAAATTCGATTTCAGCACGAAAGCACCAAACAATGGCTTTCTGATCGGAAAGGAAGTCCTACCCCAAGATTGTTTCCTATGAGCAGGGAAGGGGACCAACAAACTCGACTATGTACGTGGGTTTTAGAATAGTGCTACGGGCAGTATATGTAGTAAAATGGGTAATGGGCTGTACACGTGCTGTATGGAATGACATTGCAGACACAGTGTGATATTGTATGTTTATTTATTTATTTATTTATACTGCCAGCCTGAGGGTCGGTACAGGGAGGGACAACACAAATAGCTTGATTTATATTCTATAAGGCGTAATAAACGAATGGTTTAGGCAGGGCAAAGATAAGACCACAGCAGTTGTCTGCTTTGTGTCCTCAATTTTTCAGCATTTGTCAAAACGAATCTGTTTTGACTTGCCAAATTTCAGTTGTCCTACAAGAAGAAAGGGAACCGAGGGGCCCGATTTTTATTCATCATATCATAAGAAGCCAACAAACAATGACACCAAGGGAAACACAGGGGAAATTACTTGTACTTACTAATTGAATTAAAGAAATGAAAATGTATGAAAAAACAACTGGCCGCAGGTGGGGAACGAATTAACCCACGTCTTCGCATTACGCATGCGATGCTCTCACCATTCAGCTACCGTGGCGCCATTTTCTATCCACTTTCTGGGATATTTATGTTTTACAACTACAACTAACCCTGGGAGTGTTAGCCAGCGCCACCACTCACAAACCTAACTGGCGGATGTAGAACATCCTATCTGCCGCAGGCTTCACGAGTACGTGATCTTTTTGGGTGAAGGCAACTGGTCAATAAACCCGCATATGCTACCTGAAGGCATCAATGTTGCCGGATTCGAGCCCTCGTTATGTAATGAACGAGAAGAAAGGGAACCGAGGCGCCCGATTTTTATTATCATATCACAAGAAGCCAACAAACAATGACACCAAGGAAAACATAGGGGAAATTACTTGTACTTACTAATTGAATTAAAGAAATGATTAATTATGGGAATGAAAATGGATGAAAAAAGTTGCAGGCCTGCGCGGCACACGCAGCACAGCCACAGCGTAAGCTGGTGGAGCGGCTCAAGAGTAGCTCCATTTTGGGCACCACGCACAACAGGGTCTTCGCGGCAGTCTGTTCGCCTCGTTTTGACGAGAACGACCTGAACTGTCCGCCCGACTCGACGGCGAGCTACGGCTTGTAATGCTCTCTGCACAGCAGTCTGCTGAGCCCGATCAAGCCTTAGAACTGCAACTTACATGTCGGGCGCACCGCCTTTGCAGGCACCTTAACTAGATGGCGACACCATACTGGCGGAGGCTCGGGAGCGCGTTGATTGCGCGCCTCGTCTGATTCACATATCGTCGTCTGCGCCTGCGGATGCTGCGTTTGCAGGCATCTTACCTAGATGGCGCCACAATACTGGCGGAGGCTCGAGTCGTCTCCCCCTGCGTGCTTGTCTTATGAGTATTTTCCGCGGCCCGATAGCAAGCGCTTGCGTGGCTATCGGCTTCCACGCAGCGGGCGCGGGCTCGATCCCGGCGGGAATCGGGTACGTTTTTCTCGTTTCAGGCGATAGCGGTTACGCGGTGGACGCCGGCGGCGGCATCATCGCAACCCGAAACTGCCATTGGAATGAGCCCATAACAGCTTACGGTGTAAAACAACAGGCCGCAGGTGGGGAACGAACCCACGTCTTCGCATTACGTGTGTCTATTTATGTTTTACAACTAGAACTAACCCTGGGAGTATTAGCAAGCGCCACCACTCACAAACTTAAGCGGCGGATGTGGAACATCCGCCGTTTAAGGATGTGAACCGGGGTTGTGAACCAGGGTGTGAACGGATGTGAACCAGGGTTAGTTCTAGTTTTAAAACATAAATACCCCGGAAAGTGAATGGGAAAATGGCGCTCGGTTGCTCAATGGTGAGAGCATCACACGCGTAATGCGAAGACGTGGGTTCGTTCCCCACCTGCGGCCAGTTGTTCTTTCATCCGTTTTCATTTCCATTAATTTATCATTTCTTTCATTCAATTAGTAAGTGCCAGTAATTTTAGACTTGAACAATTATAGGCCCATTAGCTTTCTTTAAGTATTGTATAAAATATTTACCAAGATTATTTCCAATAGCATAGGGCCACATTTGAATTCCATCAACCAAGAGAACAAGCTGGCTTCAGGAAGATATATTCTACAATGGATCACATCCATGTCATCAATCAGTTATTTGAGAAACCTGCGCAGTACAATCAACCTCTCTATAGGGCTTTCGTAGAATATGAAAAGGCATTTGATTCATTAGAGATACCAGCAGTCATAGAGGCAGTGCTTAATCAAGGAGTGCAGGAGGCATACGTGATATCTTCCGAAATATTTGCAAAGATTCGACAGCCTCCCAGTGCCATCATGGGCGGAGTCACCGACTTCACCTGAGGGAGCCTTCGGCTCCCCCTGGCCAATTTCTCAGGACCAATAAATGTTCTTGTTACCGTCACCTTGGTACTCCAGAAGAAAATAGAAAATTGCCCATTAAGAAAGCGGTCTGCCAACGAGACACAATCTCTCCAATGTTTTTCACTGCATGCTTAAACGTAGTATTCAAACTATTAGACAGGGAAGGTTTGTGGTGGATGCGGTGAATATCTCAGCAACCTTTAGTTTCTATAGATGATATTTTCAACAAAAATCGATAACGTTAAACTAGAAAGTGTAACAGTTGGGTTGAAGATTCATATACAGAAGACAAAGGTAATGTTCAATAGGCTGGCAAGGGTATAAGAATTCAGGATAGACAGTCAGCCTCTAGAGCATGTATAATTACTTACACGGGACCCTGATCAGGGCAATATACAGACGAATAAAAGTGGGGTGGAGTGCATATGGCGCATTACCAAATCCTGACTCCGAGCCTACGACGGTCGCTCATTCATTCATTATGTTCTACCGGTGCTAACATATGAGGCAGAAACTTGGAGGGGAACAAATAGGCTAAATACCATATAATAATTTAAAAAAAGCTGGAGAACAAGTTAAGGACCACGCAAAGAGCGATGGAACGAAAAACGTTAGGCGTAAGGTGACAAGACAGGAAGAGAGTGGTGTAGATCAGATTACAGCACTGCACGGGCCGATTTTTGCGGCCCGGGCCCGGCCCGGGCCCGTTTTTACATTGGGCGGCCCGCCCGAGCCCGATCAAAACATTTATGGCGAGACCCGGGCCCGGCCCGGGCCCGGAAGTAATCTACGTTACCCGCCCGGCCCGGCCCGCCACCCCTTTACCTTAAGCCCGAGCCCGGCCCGAGACCGAAAAATACATGTTTTCAGAGTTGAGAAGCCCGAGAATAACTCGCAGAAAGCCCGAGCTCGGCCCGGGCCCGCGTCAAAAAACCCGAGCCCGGCCCGGGCCCGGGTCAAAAAGCACACGCCGTGCCCGAGCCCGCCCCGAGCCCGTGAAAAAATTCCTCTACCCGGCCCGGCCCGGCCCACGGGCCGGGCCGGGCCCGGGCTTTCGGGTAAGCCCGAGCCCGTGCAGTGCTCTAGATCAGATATCAAACGTGGCTAGCCGATATTCCAGTTGACATTAAGAGAAAAAAAAATGGAGCTGGGCAAGTCATGTAATGCGTAAGGTAGATAACCGGTGGATCATTAGACTTTCAGAGTGGGTGCCATGGGAAGGGAAGCGCAGTTGAGGACGGCAGAAAATTAGGTGGGGTGAAGAAATTAGGAAATTCGCAGGCGCAAGTAGGAATAAGCTAGCGCAATAAGACAGGGGTAACTGGAGATCGCAAGGAAAGGCCTTCGTTCAGCAGTGGGTATAGGCTGATGATGATCCAATCGCCACCCATCAGCTATGCGCAATACATGAAGCCAGATTCAACTTCATTTGTTAGTTTTACCGCATGCATATTTTTCAAATTTGTAACCCAATCCTTGCTGCGCACTCGGTTTCCCTCGTTTCACCTTCCAGCTTCATTTGCCCCACTTCTTGCGGTGTCTCTTAGATTGGTAATCGGAATTGCATTCCTTGCCCACTTCAGCCGTTCGGAGCATATCTATCTATCTATCTATCTATCTATCTATCTATCTATCTATCTATCTATCTATCTATCTATCTATCTATCTATCTATCTATCTATCTCTCTATCTATCTATCTATCTATCTCTTTATCTATCTATATATCTATCTATATATCTACCTATATATTTATATATCTATATGTCTACCTTTCTAAATATCTGTCTATCTAGCTATTTATCTATCTAGTGTCATGAACTTCATCAATACTTCTTTTTTTTTCCTGTGTTTCCCTTCTTGTGGTCGTCTCTTTGCGCTGTTACCCAAAGTTTCTAGTGTCATAGGCCGACCCAGTGCCCCAAGTTGACTAGGTATGGGCCACGTATGACTTGGGCCACTAGGTATGGGCTGCTGGTAGAGACGCTGTCGTGGTCATTCCAATGTCGTCCTCCAGCTTCTCGACATTACTCTCGTCGTGCCATCATAGTCGTACCTCTAATCCTGACCCAGTTGTCTAAGTCGTCTAATAGCTTGGGCCACTAGTCATTGGCTCATGGCCACGATGGCATCATGGTCGTTGTAGCGCTGTCATTCCACCTTTGTCATCCCACACTCGTCACGCCATCGTCGTAATGCCTTCATTAAATCTTGATTCTGCCACCGTTGTCATGCGGTCATCCTCAGACAGTCGCTATCATGCCTCCATTGCCAGACAGTCGTCGCAATGCACGTCGTGATCGCGCCATCATAGTCAAGCCAGCTTCGTAATCCGACTCTTCCGTCACGTCGTCGTCTTCACACCATCGTCACGCCATTCTCTTCGTACAATCGTCGTCGCCCCATTGTCCTCGTGCTGTGTTCATGCCATACTCGTCACGGCAACTTCGCTATGCATTCGATGCCATAGCGTCGTCGTTATTCGCCTTTGTCACTTCTTCGGTATCATTGCTTCCTTCTTCACAATCCCGTCGTCACTGAGTCGGCTTCGTGCAGTCGTCGTGATTCCTCCGTGCTCATGGGCGATCTTGGCAAGCGAGTGCCATAGCCAAGTGGGACAATGTCGGTGTACGTGGTACTTCGCCGAAGCAACTAAAAGTCTCAGAATCACGACTACCCGAACTAAATGAAAGTCACTTGAGGAAGAACATCAGTCGCTACATTAGTCAATTGCTATTCGCATTACCACCGAGAGTCCTCGTGAGATTAGTTTTGGCGTAATTTTTTTGCTAGCCTTCTATGTTACAGCCCGGAATATGACTATTGTTTGAAGAAAATTAAAGAAACGTTGTTTTCTATTGGCAATATGTGCACCTTCTTTTCAAGGATGATGACATAGAAAGGATTATGATGCCGGTGATACTGATATATGTCATGATAGTGAATTGTTTTCAAAGATTTCGATGCCTGTTCCTACAGCCTGAACTGTGTTTCATCGCAAAGTAAAATACTTCTAGAAATGCTCACACGTAAAGCTGCATGCGAGGACGAAATGGTGATGAATTCGTTAAAACACTTAATACTTAAAACACCATACTTAAATACTTAAAATACCATAAATGCCATAAATGCGAGACGAGGCTAGCAAGGGAAAAATGTAAAGGAAATATAATTCTAAAGATTAGGTTAGATGCACTACGTAATAATGATCAGAGGCTAAAATTCTAACGCCTTCTCGCAGTTGCCTTGTTAAATAGTAGGATACAGGTGTTGGCCTAAATAAAATAGGGCTGCAATCCAACCGAGGGGGTAGGCGTCAAGCAAGGTCAAGGTCAAGCAAGTGCCTGATTTTCATCGAAATAAAAGTCACACAGCTGGATTGAAGATTCATAAATAAATTATGGGGTTTTGCATGCCAGAATGAACGACGATATGAGTATGAGGCACGCCGTAGTGGAGGACTCCTGATTTTGACCACCTGGGGTTCCTTAACGCTCACCTAATTGGTACACCGGCGTTTTTGCATTTCGCCCCCATGTAAAGGAGGGCGCCGTGGCCGATATTCGGTCCTATGGCTTAGCAGCGCAGTCACCACGGCGGGTGCTGAATATTACTACGAAAGAGAAAGACAAATTATTGTTAAAAAGCTTTATGACGAACCTTGCGTTCAGGAGAACTTTTGGGCTACCACAAAACAGTGCATGAGTGCATTGGTGTCTTAAGTGCTACAAAAGCTTAGGGTGGTGCATTATCAGATGTGGCTCGACTATTTACGGTTTTCTCCTGAATTAAGAATAATCTACCCTAGCAAACTAATCGCCGCTACTATTGCACACGGAGCAACATACAGCGATTCCAATAATGTTGCAAGCTTGAGTCAACTTAATGTGCAACCTTTTCACAAGCAATATATAATAAGTCTCTTAAAAATTGTGTTTAGCCACTTTATTGTTCATTGCCAGGAAAACATTGCTGTGCCTGGGTTAACCGTTTTGTTCTAATATGTATATAATGCAAAGTACGGTAAAATATTGTGTGCCTTTTATATGCCTTTTTATTTAACTGAACTGTAAAGAAATTCTACGTTGTCCTTTCAAAGTATGATTAAACATTTTTTTATGTGTTCATTTTTTCTTCCGTACCCGAAATGCATGGTATGCACATTTCTCTGTTTTGTTTTGTCTTGCTATTAACTTCCGAATATTACTTTCACTTTATTCACTACTTTTGTTATGTTGAATGTTTAGTATCTTTAAAGCGTCTCATTAGTCCAGGAATATGAGTCCATATGCCATGCCAGCTATGTACTGCCTATCCACGCACACATGTACTTGTGCGTATATGTTCTAATAAGTTTTACAGACTTCGAGCAAAATGAAGTGAACTGTAAAGATTCGATCACCTTTTAAACAACCTATATCATTGAAGAAAACGAACTCTTATACAAGCGGATCGTGGACTCATTATTTGCGGCCCAGAAACTGTGTTGTATCACAGAGCTCACTAAAGCTTCCAGTTTGCTTTCATTTTGATTTTCGAGGACCTGCACAACTTTGGTCATAAAGTTGACGAGAAGAAAAAACTGATTAAAGCCAGAAACAAAATCCTCGCTTCTTTGTCGACTGCGACCGTTGTAATCCTCGGGTGATTTTCCGGATTACAGAGGTTTCCATCAACTGAACCTTGATCTGTCATCTGTGCTGCGTTCCTTCTATTGCGACTGAGCGTTTCGGCTGTCACTTCGTTTTTTCGTCTTTTTGCCACACTTTACTCTTACTTAAATTGCCTCGAACAACGATAAGTGTACGGGAAGGGCTGGTTGAGTGCTTTTTTCGTTACTATTTCTCTCTGTATAGTTGTTACTCTAATGTGAAAAGGATAATGTTCTTTTTCAGACTGCCCACATACACCGTGCGGGCGTTTGTGTCCCCTTTCACCGGATTTCAGTTGTCGATCTTCGCATGAGGCTAATCCAACATGTCATGTCGACATTACAGCGAACCGCCAAAAAGCCTAAACTTTAGAAAACGTCTCTCTAGTAATTTGGTGTTTTCTTCGAAGTGGCGAGAACTCGATTGTGTCTTGTACGATGAGAATAAGGTCAAAGCGTCTTGACGAAGAAGAGGGGAGTTGGAGAGAGTGTAGCGCGCTATACGTGCTAGGGTGATCCGACCGGAGCAGCGTCGATTACAACAACTTCTGACATTGGAGGAGCTCGGCGACCTCAAACCTATCAGCTTATTGCGTCGCATGCAAGCCTTGGCTGGAGACCTGACTCCTTCAACCGACAGCGCACATCTACGGGAATGTTTCCTGCAGCGCCATCCACCTCAGGTGTGCATGAACCAGACCTTCAGAACTGCACGCACGTGCATGCGCTACGACGCTCTGCGTCCTCCCTTACGGCCCCCGTCTGTTTGTCCGTTCAAGACACTCAAGCCTGTACCTAAATATTTTCTGTTGCTCATTGACGGCCGAGAAGATATGGTCTCCGTCGACCATCTGAAGCCTGCCTACTTTGACTGTAACGCTCTAGCCATTTCTGCCGTCATAGTCACTGCTGACCGGGCCAGTCCTATACTCGCCACGTGCATTTCGTACCACGACCATCTGCTCTTTGCCATTTGTCCCGCTCTCACGGCTTCCTCGCGATAAGGGGGGATCCTGTAGGGCGCTACTAAGAGCCACAGTGATCCGACCAAGAAAGACGATGACGACCACGCAAGGGCGCACACGGAGCGCGAGCCGTGGGATGAGCGGTTGCAAGATCGAAGGCCAGCGGCGCTTTCTCCAGCTACCGCCTGATTGAGCCGGTCCCTGTTGAAATATAATTAGCGGACGCCAGGCACCGACGTCTGCCTGATTTTTCCACACCTCCAAGAGAATAAGATAAATCAGGGGCCTTATTTTGTTGCGGTACGTTTTACGCTTTTCGCCATTCATTATAGGCTCACAAACTTGCATGTCGGCTCCCTAGGCTCTCACTAAGTGTAGCTCCCGCTACTGGCGGGATTGGACCCTTGGAACAACAACAATAAAATTTAATGTGATGAAAAATATACAAGAAGAATTTGCGAAAATTCTGCTCCAGCACAGAGCAATGAGAAGGCGCATCAAGTGAGACGTTTTTCGTGCTGTATAATGCAAGTTTCATGGCGTCTTGGCCGCAGTATGAGAAAGAAGGTTGAAGATTTGACAAAAGAACCTCCGGTGCATGGCGGGACCGCCGAGCCATGAAAGAGTCTTGGATAGCAGTCGTTCGGCTGAGTGCCAGAAGGCGCTACTGAAGAAAGGTTCACTCTATGCAGTCATTGTGCGCGGTTCTTTGTTTCGACTACAAAAACTGCAGTTCTGAGATTTATTCGGCGGAAAGGGGTGCTTGTGCAAAACGCTTTATTATTATTATTATGAAAAGAAAAGACAGGAATAAAATTCACAGGAGTCCCTGTCGTTTGCATCCTTGAAGGTTTTCTGTTCTAGGATATCACGAAAGATGGCTTTTGCCAGCGTGCATTGCAGGCTCTCATTCAGACTGCAATATTCCCCTTAAAGAAAGAACACAACGTCCCGCAAGATGTTGTGGGCTGCTTACCGAGAAAGGGGTCGCCAGGTTTAGAAGCTTCCTATGCAAACGACGCCAGCTTAACGGACGAAAGTGCGCTTTCACCAGGAAGAAAAGGAATAAGAACCAAGTTGTCTTCAACATTTCCGCTTACTTACTCCGTTCAACTTGCTGCGACGAATTGGGAACTCCAACATGAACTTTCATACAAGAGCACAAAACGGAGGTTTTCACTTTCCAGTTGAACGTCGCAACTGTAAAAGAATAACAATAAATAACTAAACTATAAGTAATAAATATATAAATGAATGAAAAGTTTTCGTGCAAGCGATGGTTCACTTGCGTTTATTTTTTTTTCAAGGGTACACATCATGCCATTCCGTCATTATTTTTTATTATGTTTTTTTCATAAAACACGCGAATACGCAGCCCTATCCTTGAATAATGCTGTTTATGTAAGGGACCCTAAAGCAACATGTCTTTAAAACCTAGCAGCGCCGTGGCACAAGTGCGATGCCTTTGAAGGAGTATGTTCCAAGGATAGTTTTTGATAGGCGTATAAGGTGTAGGGAGATGTATTGATGTAAAGGTTTAGTTTCTCCATTCCCTCCTTGGCTGCTTTCAGCTAAGCCGGTGCCTATAGACTATTTTACGGAAGCGTTTAGGTGCCGCCATCTTGTGCTGTTAACGCTGCGGTTTTCTTTCTTTAACAAAGGAGTGTACGTAACTACAGTCGATTCTCAAGCATGAAAACAGTTGTATAACTGCGTTCAGTGTTTCATGACCATGTTATGTGACTTCACTTTTCATAAAACTTAGAAGTTGTTTGTGTAACAGCCTGGAATGGTGGCGCGCATGAATCTTATATAAAATCGTCTATAGCGACGCACTGACTGTTGCGTCTTACGTTTTCTTCCTTCCGCGATGCGCCTGTAACAACCTTTCGAAGTTCGCGTCTCAAAAATTTGCCCGAGCGAGACAAAGGAGACTAGAGGGGATGGACGGGTCAAGTTACCAGATGCCACTTCCCGTTATTTATTATCTTTTGAAGGGTGTACATACGCCTACGCGAGCCTTCCGCACGAGTAATTCCTTGTCGACATTTTCCCAGTGCATTAGACACAGACAACAGAAAATACACACATCGTAAAAACATCGATTACGCAGCACTAAGTATCGCCCAACGCTCAACCTTGGTAAAATTCATTGTCTAAAACAATCGTAAAATGGCTAACGCCTATGAACCGTTGTGCGCCCATTCAAGGTCATCGGTGATGCCTCGAAGGGCGGAAAATTGAGGCACGTCAAAAGGGGCAGGAGGGACCAACAGATTTATTATGAAAGTTGTAGGATCTATGCTCCATGAAGTGGAACAAATAGAAGGGCCGAGAAGGGGGAATGTTGAGGATGAATTTGAAATCACACTGGCAGTTGGACGACAACTAAATAAGGTGAACAGAGCTGAACGATGCTGCATGCTCTCTAACCTATTAATAATGGGTGAATACGCGGTCGGGGTTTCACATTGAAGAAGCGTATTCAATTCGCGTTGTTAACACATCAACCGCGTTTTCTCAGCATATTCGATACGTCTTATAGTGTCGTTAAGTACAAGCTCCCTACGAATCACAGAGATACTTAGTCCTCCTCGGCGAGCAATCGGAAAATTATCAGAAAACTTGGTGCGTATCCTTTTTTTTATTTATTTACTTAAAATAACCGTTTCTGGACACCTAAATTGAATGAAAGGTAGAATGCGACATCCACCCAACTGTAGAAATTGCTACAATGGAACTGCGAGGCTTTTCTTTTGAGGAACCCGTATGGGTTTCCTTTGTAGCAATTTCCACAATTGGGTGGATGTCTCTTTTCCCTTTAATTACTTCTATCCGCCTAGTGGGTTTCCATTCAACTATTACGTCAAACCTAAATTGGATAACTCAAAATATGGGCAGTTATCTATAAACTAGTAAAGCGTTTGCAAGTAATGTTCAGTTCACAATCTCAGGTACAATTGAAAGAACTGTAAATATTATGAACTTTGTTGTAGATACTGTTATCTCGATTCCGCCCCGTACAAGCGAAGCCCTCAAGGTTCCAACTGTGCTAGATAAACGAAGGTGTTCTAGCGCACTCTACACCACCTAGCAAAGCAATATTTTACTGAAGTGAATAAAATAGAGCCTTAGAAAGTCGCTACTCGCTCCCTAAACTAGTAGAATATTCACAGTGCTAATTTTGATTAAAAAGAAGACGTCGTTTAATAAGTCAGCTTATACATTAGCCTAGGTAAGAATGTGGAACTACAGGCCGCATTCGGTGGAAATGTTTTGGTTCATTATACTGGAAAATAAAAAAAACAAGCAAAGCTAAACGTTCTTCGTTTAAACAACTTAGAAAATATAAATCACACATGCAGTTATGGACGGATGCAAAATCAACCAAGTGTTAGATACTGCACGTCCCGAAGTCTTCTAAACAATCAACTGTAAAAAAAATAGGAATCAAAATGGCTACTCACCAAATTTGGCGGTAAAGAGCGGTCAAAATTTTGGTGTTGTCACCACCTTAAAACAGCGCTTGCGTCTGGGTAGCGTCACATCGCGGCATCTCACTGAACTAAGGCGCACCAACGGCTCCCATTGGGTAGCGAGTGATTACGCTGGCACTGGAAAAATACAGGAGGCGCTGGCGAGGTTGATACTTCGAAGAAGGATACTGCTGCTTACTGATAACCCTATCGTAATGAATGAGTGTAGTCGTTCAGCAATAAAGTTAGGAAAACATTTGTGCAGTAATGCGCACGTTCTACAAAATAAAGTGGCTGAACACTTCCACAAAATTTATTATCGATTCACTCACGTCGACGCTGAAACTCTCGTTGGTTGTGTGTGTTCGTCCGTGCGTGTCCGTTTTTGTGACTGCGTTATCCGTACCTCCATACCTGAAGACTGTAAACAGGAAACACCGTAGGCATTTATAAATCAGGTGACGTACATAAGCATTTGAAATGGAGACCCATTTCTTTCATATCTGTACCATGCAAAATCATGGAACATATAGAGGGAGAGAGACAGAAGAAAGGGGAAGGGCAGGGAGGTTAACCAGATGGGAAGATCCGGTATCCTACCCTACTCTGGGTAGAGAGTGGAGGGGAAGGTAAAGTGACAGGAAAGTAGAGATAGAGAAAGAAAGGAGCACAGATACACAATCGCAGTCGGTCACTGTCACCGCATACTGTCACCGCACAGCACAGTAGCACTTGCCGCACTATAAACGTCTGTTCAGGGCTACAGCCGCTTGTCCAAGTCTGTTGCCCTTAAAAAATGCATCAGTGCCCTCGTCGCCCTCCGCTGCGATGGCTTGTGATGGCGGCATTCTAAAATAAGTTCCTCTGTTAGAGGTCTTTGTTCAAAGCGTGCTATATTGCGATTGCGAGCGATCGTCTCTGTAAATTGTAGCGAGGACAGTCACAGAGAAGGTGATGAAGAGTCTCCTCACTACCACAGTGATCACACGAGGCGTCGTCGGCCCATACGATTCGGAAAACAAAAGCCTTGGTCAAAGCCACTCCTAGCCATAAGCGGCAAAGCAGGGTATAGCTTCGCGATGGCAGAGTCCAGCTGGGATGTGAAGGCATAGAAAAGAGTCTAGGTGGTGCAGCCGGTTGCTTTGAAAAGTTCCTCTGTTCCACATGGAGAACGTGGTATCATGGGTGAGCATTCGAAGATTTCTAGCGGCATCTGTCCTTGATAACGGCATCGACTCCTCTTCGTCGCCTTGAAAGGCCGACCGAGCAGTGTTATGAGCCTGTTCGTTCCCTATGACGCCACAGTGACTTGGAAGCCACTGAAATGTCACGTGGTGTCCTTTCTCAGTCAAGGTATGGATCAGTTCTCTAATATCGAATACCAGTTGTGCGTGTGGTTCGACGCCGCTAGGGCTGACAGCTAAGACTGCAGTGCTGCCTTCGAGTAACTGAATATTGACCACCTTCGAGGTTGTTCTTGGCTGACGAGACGAAGTGCAGCGCGAAGAGCTGCAAGTTCCGCAGCCGTCGATGTAGTTCGGTGACACGTCTTGAAAGTGATGGTGATAGCTTTCGCTGGGAAGACCACGGCTCCAGAGGAACACTGGAGAGTTGCTGATCCATCAGTATAAAAAGACACATGACTGTGCGGCACACGCAGCACAGTCACAGCGTAAGCTGGTGGAGCGGCTAAAGAGTAGCTCCAATTTGGGCACCACGCGCAACAGGGTCTTCGCGGCAGTCTGTTCTCCTCGTTTTGACGAGAACGATCCGAACTGTCCGCCCGGCGTCGACGGCGAGCCGCGGCTTGTAATTCTCTCTCCATAGCAGTCTGCTCAGCCCAATCAAGCCTTACAACTACAACTTACATGTCGGGCGCGCCGCGTTTGGAGGCACCTTAACTAGATGGCGCCACCATACTGGCGGAGGCTCGGCAGCTGGGGAGTGCGTTGATTGCACGCCTCGTCTGAATCGCATATCGTCGTCTGAGCCTGCGGATGCTGCGTTTGCAGGCATCTTACCTAGATGGCGCCACCATACTGGCGGAGGCTCGAGTCGTTTCACCCTGCGTTTGCCTTAGGGTATTTACCGCGGCCCGATAGCAAGCTCTTGCGTGGCTCAGTGTTAGAGTATCGGGCTCCCACGTGGTGGGCGCGGGTTCGATCCGTACGATAATCAGGCACTTTTTTCGCGTTTCCGGCGATAGCGATTACGCGGCCGCCGGCGGCGGCATCATCGCGCCCAGAAACGGCTATTTGAAACGGCTATAACAGCTTACGCTGTAATATTTACGTGGTCAGCGTACCTCTCGTGCAAAAGGGGCAGAGTTCTTTAAGAGCAGGTGATGAGAGCTCAGATTTTTTCCTGATTTCTGGTACGGGGAGGTGCACTGCAGGTCGAGCCGAACACCATGGAGGAATCGATGGGTTAGTTGCGGGGGTGAAGGCTGGTGGAAGGTGGGTGTAATAATCCAAAACCTTAACACAAAATGATACCAGCGGCCTTTATGACGGAAGCGTTGCAAGATGATGGGAACGGGCTTGGGCTTAATGCCTAATGTGCACTCTCAGCACTTCCACCGCAATGTGTGTTTGTATTGGTTGGTCCCGGGTGATAGCAATAGTCGCCACTGTTGATGTGTATTTTGGTAAACCCAGACAAACCTTAAGAGCCCGAGCTTGAATAGCCTGCAGAGCACGGAGATTTGTCTGGCAAGTATTGGTCAGTATGCGCAAACTGTATCTCAAGAAGCCCAGAAAAAGAGTCCTGTACAATTCCAACATTGCATGCACTGACATTCCCCAAGTCTTCACGCCCAGAAACCTGAAAAGCTAGGAGACTGCTTTCAAGTGATGTTTCAAGTAGGTCACGCACCGGCTCCATGAGAGATCTCTATCAATGATTATGCCAACAAATCTGTGTCTTCTAATAAGAAATTATCTGGCCATTTATAGAGATGGCGTAGGGTGTCGTTGCTTTGCGAGTGAATGCCATCAGTGCACATTTGTCTGACGAGATTTCAAGACCTTGGTTGCGGAAGTATACAGCTATCAGAGTAGCAGCTTTTCGAAGCCTTACACGTATGTGAGGACGCGTCACACCTGAAGTCCATATACATATGTCATCTGCGTACATTGATATCTTGATCGCTGCTGGCAGATGTTCAACGAGACCAATGAGTGTGAGATTGAATAAGGTGGGGCTTAGCACTCCGCCTTGAGGAACACCTAGGTAGGTGTAATGTTGTGTGGTTTGACTATCGCCGGTACACACGAAGAACGATCTCATAAATACGTAATGAGAAATCCATTGGAAAACACGACCCCCTAGGCCAACCTTCTCAAGAGCATCGGGGATGAGATACGTGAGATACGTTATCGTATGCCCCCTTGACATCTAAAAAACAAAGCTGCAGATAATCTTTTATGGGATAACAGGGCCTCGACTTTTGATACTGGACATACTTAGCGAGATAACAACACTGTCTATTGATGAGATATCTCGGCGGAAATCAGCCATGCAATTTGGGAACATGTTGTAGTGTTCCAGGTACCACTCCAAGCGAGCACGGATCATGTAGCAATGGAACATATGATTTCGACATATCTAATGGACGTCCTCGAAACAAACAATATATTCGCACCATCTCAGCATGGTTTCTGTCTAAACGTTTTAGATGCGAAGCATTTCTTGGCGAATATTTGCCACTTTGAGAGTATCTATCTATCTATATATATATATATATATCTGTCTGTCTGTTTGTCTGTCTATCTACCTATCTAGCCGCCTACATCGTAGTGCTCTCATGGTCGTTTCGTTGACTTGGTATCTACTGAAACTGGCATAGTATGACAAAAGTGTATGACGAATATAAATGATAGGTCTTGGCATCAACGCCATGACGTGTGTGTCATGTAGGTCATGAAATAGCCGCCTACGACTTGTTTCTCTCATGGTCGTCTGGTATGCACCAAAATTGGCATAGTATGACAAGAGTGTATGACGAACATAAATGAGAGATCATGACATGCGTGTCATGTAGGTCATAAAACAGCCGCCCGCGTCGTGGTTCTCTCATTGTCTCTCCCCGCACAGTGCTGTTCTCCTACATTTCGTCCAATTACAAAACATAGAGAGGCAGCTGCATTCCATCGTTTATGTTTCTAGCACGTAGCGAATTGTAGATAATTATCGTATTTCTTGTAAATGGAATCAATTTGTGCCCACAGAGTAAACAGGGTCCTGTCGACCCTGCATTCCGAAATCTCTGTATGTGATAGTCCCTCTCCTTTCAGTGCTACATTTTCGTATGTTCCGTCTGACGCTTATAAGGTAAAGTGCAGATTTAGAATGTTGCCCCAATTGCGCTCAAAAACACCGCAATATGAAACCTTACGAGTCAACATTGTCGAGCCCTTCTCAAGGACCTTTCCTTTTCGCGCAGAGCGCATGCATAGCTACAAACTATGGCATACATAAGCGGCTGCCTTCACGAAGAAGAACAAAAATATTTACAATGTCACAAAATCTGCAAACAGAACACGTACTCGCACTGCGTGGGCTTCTCATGTTTTATATGGGCTCCATTCTCGGTCGCGTGTTTCCACTTCTACCTTGTTGAGTCTCTTTGTGGCATTCTAAAAAGGGACACCTCGTTGGTCGGCATTCATCATTCTGCCGTCGAGCTAGGAGCGCGACCATTGTGCAGCCGTATGCCGTTCGCGCTGTGGTCGCTCTAGCAGTGGATGATAAATATGGTGCCTGCTTCCCGCATGACCGGCTTTCATGCCATACTGAACTCTTTCTTTCTTTGTTTTTGAACAGCGGTAAAATTGTGGGACATATATTCTAACCACTCCTCGATAGAAACACCTCCTGTGGAATCGCTGCATAGAATTTTTCTCTTATTTGCTTTCTTGCTATGTTATCTTCTTTCTGCCATTCCGTCTCTTCTTTTGTTCACCATTTCTATTATTCTTATTTTTCTGCTTTTCTTTCTTCCTTTCAGGTCTTTAGTCCTTAGTTGCTGTTTCTTTTCTTTTCCTTTGTTCTTGATTTCTATGACCTTATTTCTATTTCTTTCTTGCTCTTACTATTTATCTGTTTAATTCCCTTTGTTCTTTGTTTCCTTCCACACCTTTCCTTCCCCACCTTATATAAAAAGAGTTGATGTTGCAATGAATCCAAACTTGCTGCAAGGCATTTTCTCTTGACGCCAGACAGGCTCATGCAACACAGGATTCAGACCAGCTGCCTTTATCGAAGTGTAAAACTAAATGTGAAAAGAAGATGAATGCCTGCCAGTGCTTTCTATTTTATGAGTTCGCTATACCAAGCCCTTCTCTGCTTTATTTTCGCGAAACACATCTCAAAACATTTCAGTGCATTTCTGAAACGTAAGCAAGAACGTTATCTCGTCCTTACAATACGTTCTAAGTTTTTTTTTTCTTTGAGACTTCAGCTGCAGCAAGCTAGCGGCAAATATTTTGTCGGGTTTCACGCTTCCTGAACTTAGCGCGAACGTAAGGACTGAACTAACGGTTAAGAACTTCCGACCATTCAACGGAAGTGCGGTAACTCAGGAAATGTTAGCAGCCTGTCATTATTTTCCGGCATTGTAAGAACAGCACTTCACGTGGATTAGCTTTTTATGGTCTGTTTTTACAGCCTTTCCACATGCATAACGTAATGTTACATTTCTTTTAGTATGGGCAAATGAGTTCTCCGGAATGCCCCAAGGTGAAGAAAGGTTCGAGAAAGAAAAAAATTCTTATCCACCCGAATGTAGAACAAAGCTACAAAGAAAGCCCATACGGGTTCCTCAGTTTAGGTTTCTCCTTTCGATTTTTGTACATTTTTGTATATGTCTCGGCGACGCCAACCGTAAGACCACCTTGCGTAAGCTTTGTGTGTAAATTGTCTTCATCTTTTTTCTGTTGACGCGATGTTCATGGTTTGGATAAACCTAAACCACGTTATACTTTATGTTGTATTATGTGTTTCTTTTTCGAGGAGGACGTTTTTCTGCGCTCGAAATAACTCAGTCGTGGTCGTGGATAACGACGAGTAGAGGTCAGCACTTGAGTAAGCATCTCTCTTCAGACAAGGTTACTCAAGTGCTGACCTCAACTAACTGAGAGAAAAGTAAGCCGACTATCGACAACGCTTAGGTAATAAGCTGCAGCACGAGCATAATGAGCACGACAAGCGGTGTTTTCCTTTGGATGACCCCTCCTAGAGTACAAGAACGGGTGTTGATGCTACGATGGTGCCTCAGTCAATTGTTCAAGGGCCTCCCCTAACCGCAAAGACCATGGCCATCTTGAAGCAAAGGCTTGTGCAGTTTAATTCGTTTACGCTGCGGTGGCTTTAGCTGCTGCAGTGACATAATAATTATTTTGTGGCAGCTTGCAATGTGCGCTATTTCACTTCTTCACCGTACAGATTTTCGTGCAGCAAATGGCCCAGTCAGTGGAATTTCTAATTTGCTGGTTACGTCCTTTTACGGCCTCTTGCCTAATTTAATCTATACTGCGATGTTTTTCGGCTTTACCCACAATTATTAGCTCTGTATTCGGCAAAATTATAGTACGAAGTGTGGTCATACATTTCATTAATGGCAGGAGCAGAGTGCGACATTGTGGTAAAACGGGCCATCTCGCCAATTTTACCATAACTGGCCGACATTGACTTTCAGTAGATTATTATCATTGTCTTCCTGGGACATGACTGCACGCAAAAACATTTCCTTATATTTTGCACGGGAAAAGACCCTGCCACGAAGGAAACATTAGCTGAGAAAGGTGGAGTTAATCGAATAATCCGCGGACACCCGTTGGATACCAGACACAGGTTCGAACGCCCTACGCCGAAACATGCTGCCCTTCCAACATACAACAGACATGCGCTAATTAATGTGCGTATTGTTTCTGCCATGGTTATCAAAATGGCGTTCGTTAAGAGGTATTTTGATACTTGTATGGCTTTAAGAACGTAATAAGAGCCTACGAATACTAAGCTCTAACGGTCACGATATTTCGCAACGGATCGCTTTTCTGTTCGACTTTCACTCCTACAACCGGAGATTTAGTTGTCTTTACGCCATGCGGTATATGAACCAAACAAAAATAGTTCTTCAGTTAGTCAGCAACATAAAATACCGTAAAGAAAATAAAATCCTTCTAGTAAGCACTTTATAGGGACAATAATGGTCTACGACCGAGCGCTTTATAGCGTTCGGCGGCACTGCCTCTCACGACCGGCTATATGTCGCGAACAGCTGGAGGTCAAAACTGCGAGGACGAGGTCTGAGCGAAATAAAGCCTCATAATTCACGAACGAAAAATTGTTTCTCATCGTAGAAGCAATCTTCTCTAGGCTTCCTGCAGGCTTCTCTTCGACAGAAGGCGCTGACATGGCGGCATCAAGCCCGCCCGCCGAAGGCGCTAAACGGGTAACCATTTCTTACCTACTTGCCCCATTCATCGGAGGTACATCGCATTGTAAACTCTCGAGAACTTTCATCTCACCGCGCGAGTGAAATTCGGAAGTCATTTTGGTGGTCTTCAGGAGATGGGTTCTCGATATCGGGCATGCAAGACCTGCAGCTTTACACGCAGCCGTCTCGTTATGTCACTGGCTTGCAATGTATTGGAGTGGCTTCGGGCAGCTTACGCTCTTCTTCGTTCGTTGAAGCTCCCTCGTTGAAACAACTGAAACACTCATCCGCGCGTCAAAACGCTTAACTTTAACAGACGCAATAAGTTTAGACGAAATCGCCATCTCAGCGGCGGCTCCCTCGGTGTAAAGGACGCCAACCTTGAAGGCCATGTTATTGTGTACTGCAAGCGGCGAAAGCAATTGCAGGAATCGGACACAAGTCATCATCGCCATATTTTGGACACCACCGCCATATATGATAAACAAAAGTGAACGTGCTGCATAATACCGAGATCCGTCATTAACCGAAGCCTCAGCGTTACTGCAAAACGCTTAAATACGCAGATATTAAACGCATGGACTACTCTGACCCTTTCGTATATCGTTTTCTCACCCAAGCTAGCGTTCAAAGACGACTTATACGCTCACTCAAGTTCACAAATGCACGACTGAGCCAAAATGAAAGCTTTATTCATCGTTCTCGATTTCTAAACGCAGTCTCGGTAACCAACCACCTTACCTTTAGCGATCAACCCTAATCACGGAAGCGCTACTAGAACCTTAGATTATCTGTTCCGGTTTCTGATTTCTAAGGCGTCTAGCGTTTTTTTTTTCACGAAAACACGCCTCAGATTCGCCGTGAGAAAGCTCTCCATCAACAGCAATGTGCTCAAATGACCCAGTAAGGTGACACCGCTAGAGGGGGTGTCAGGCCGAGCAAGAAACGCTATGAACCGAGGAAGAAACGCTATGAGGGCACTAGTCACGCAGATTGGGCTTATTGTCAACTGCGTCTCACTTGCACTAGAGTCATACGTTACTTGCATTGCTTCTACAGCGCACACAAGCCACGACACATGCGGTCACCTACTTTTGTTGAGAAATCAAATAGCCCTAATTTTTATGTTAGGTATCTAACCGGAAAAAACGCCGACTTCTGTTGTAGTCACTTTTTGAGAAGAATTGCTGAGCCAGTCAGTTTCTTTCACAATGCAGAAAAAAAAGAAGAAGCCACAATGCAAAACAGAGAGAAGCATAGACATAAAAAAAAGAGAGAGCAGTGTGGAGATTCCGGAGTGTGCGCACCACTTGGGGATTGCTGTTTGAAACGATGTTTAACTTCGGCCATTCTTTCTCTCTGTTTCTTTTTTTCTCTTCTTCTTTTTCTTCTTTCTTTTGCATAAGGATTGAGAAACGCTGGCTCGCTGGTTTCGTTTCCGTTGCAAGAAAATTTGCCTATCTGCACAAACTGCGCAGCCGCTCCTTTAAATGCTACGTGCACCAGACGCCGTTGGTATCGCGAGATTTTTCTTTTCACATTGACAATAATAGTAGCAAAATTTTCTTTATGGGTGCGTTTAAAAATAGCTTATGATATTCGACTTTCGTTTGCGGTGAGTCCTTGCGCAATATACATTGAAAACCTAGAGCTGGCTTGGATAAACATTTATTTCTGTTCTGCTCTTTATATTGTAGGCGTTTTCTTCTTATTCATCTTTTCGTTCACGAGGACTATGTGGTAAGCGGTCAAAAATGGTAAAGGTTGACTGCAGACAATTGCTATCTTGCCAAGCGCTGGTGTACTTTGTCATGGTAACGCTGTGCTCCTCTGAAGCATCGCAAAATGGTATGTTGGCGTTGTGGACTTCGTTTTTTTTTTTTTTACGTTCAGCGATGCGCAAATGGTTGTTTGAACTCGAGCGGGCAACACGTCTCAAGTGTGGGCGCGGATAGGCATCTGACAAGGGGTGTAGGGAAACGGGGGGGCTTGCTTCTCGGTCAATGCTGTTTTTCTCACCGAGTTTGGGAAATCGTTCCGTAATGTATTTTTGATGCACCTCAAACTTTTCCATCAACGCAGGTCGCGCCTCGCTGGTAGGGCTGGTTTTTTCGACATCTGATTATTTGATCATTGGTTCTCGAGGTCGTACACTAAGGGTTGTCGGTGGTGTACTCACTCGGAGAAAAATCATGATGTGGGCAGCGCTTCAAGGAACGATTTCTGTCCGAGCACGGTACTGAAGTCACCTATCGTGGGATGACGACGTGCTTTTGTGGTTTCTGAGAACCTTAATCTGGTGGGTACGAATGTAGGTTGGACTGCCACTTTATAACGACGTGTTTGTGGAGTCGTCACGTGTCGTATTTCTGTGCGAGGCGTGGGCACGAGGGACAGATTTATGTTCATACTTTATTATTTTATGTTGAGTCCGTATTTTCTGGATGTATCAATATTTGGATTGCATCGAGAGGAGCGTTCTTAGAAAACTTTGTTGCGATGCTTCACCATGCTTATGATGCAATGTTACGGCAATCTTATGTTAAAGTGTTGATATGCTGTGTTTCCTCACGTTTCAATAATTTAAGGAAGCTAGCAGGAGGAAAGCTAGCATGATCAGTAAAAAACGCACCAACCTACTTAAGTATTTTTTGTTCAAATCTACGTAATTCATTTCATTTTTTATTCACATTATCGATTCATTTGAAGCCAATCATAACTCACCGTACGTTAACGGAGCAGTAAACAAACATAACAGATGTACAACAACGATCACAGGGTCAGTATGTTTTTCGTGTTTTTACAGACAGATATAATGCCTCCGTATTGAACATCTATGTGGTACTGTCGCTGCAAACTAAGAGTGATTGCCTCGGTAAGTAGTCGGTTGTGCAATCATTATTACGCTGTCGCAACGAGTGTTCGTGATATTTAGCACTGCCTATTTATTTATGTCAACAGATTTCGTTTCACGACATAGCACGCTTAAACGGATATTTAAACTTTTTTGGAAATGGCAGAGAGGTGCATTCAATGTCGATCCCTCTAGTCTGCTGCTCCGCAGGGGTAGAAAGGGTAGGGCAAAAAAAGGTTTAGGGTTGAGAATAAAGACAGCTAGCCGGTTTCATTACGCAAAAAAAAAAAAAACAGATTGTATCAGTTTAGTGCGAGCTATTCATGTGAGCAGCCAAAACCCAGAACTACGTCTTCTTCGTTAATATTGCAATTTTAATGTATTGTATTGCATGCCGAAGTATTCAGGCTTGTTTAACAAAGATGTAATAAATTAAAGCAAATGAGGACACGGCTAAAAACAGTTGCAGGAAAGCATGGCTAGACGTACATTTCAATAACATCATCGTATGCCGACTTTATGTCCAGTGCAAGACGAAAAAAACTTCAAAGTGATACCTTACCATTTACTTCAGTCAGTTGACCCCATCTTATACGTGCAATATTCTGGAGTTCATTGCGCCATCTATTTTTCTGCCGTCCGCAACTGCTCTGGCCTTCCATCGGCAGCCATGCTGAAACTCAATTTTACACTTATTGTCAACGAGAATATTGATTACCCCAGTGTGCCCTCTAATTCACACCACCGTCTTCCATTCACAGTTACGCCCATCATTTTTCGTTTCATCGCTCGTTACGTGGTCTTCAGCTTCTCTAGCTTCTTTGTTATCCTCCAAGTTCCAGCCCCGTGTGTTAGTATCGATAAATTCAATGATTTCGCACTTACTTTTTTCAAAGATACCGGCAAGCTGCTGGTCATAACTTGGTAATGCCTGCCACATGCGCTTCACCCAATGTTTACTCTTCTGTAATTTCATTGCAGTGATACAGGTCCCCGTCACTAATTGGCCTAGATAGACATATTCTTTCACATATTCTTGGAGGTTCACTGCCAATCGCAAATTTTGGTTTTCTTGCTATGCTAGGAAGCATTATCTCAGTCTTCAGGATTTTATTCTTCAATGTTACTCTTACAATTTCTCGGCTAAGCTCCTCTATCATCGGTTGCAAGTCCTCTCCAGCGTTTCATGAACACGACAAAGTTATATTCATAACACAGACTTTTGAGATGTTGCGCATTGACTTTCACGTCTAATCCTTAGCAGTCTATCACTTTCAATGCTATGTAATGCACGCTGTGCATAACATTAGAGAGGTGGTGTCTCCTTGCCGGGCCCTTTTGTTATTAGGTATTTTTCAAATTTTTCATGGAAATAATAAGGTAGCTATGGAATATTTCTAGATATTTGCTAAGATATTCACGTACACATCATGTTGTCCTTCACTACCCAATGCCTCTTTAATTTACAGTATCTCTACAAATAATAGAATGCAGTTTTCTAATGTATGAGAGCTATATCAAAATGTTTCTAATATTACGCAGATTCATTGTTACCCTATTCATCAAACGAACGTGGTGCCCTGTTCCATATCCAATTTTAAATGGTACTATAAAATCGAGCGTTGCCCGGGTCCTATTGGAAATTACCGTGAGAAATATAGGACTAAACCTAACTAATGGGCACATATTTCTTTAATCCTTTACCATATCGCTTCTCATGGGTTAATATGATGTTGGTATTTTTACCAAGTGTGCTGTAGAGTTAAAACAACGCGGCATTGCGATTATAGGGTCCTAAGCCATTCGAGTACAATATACCCTCTACCTATTAACAAAATGTCTGCAACTCTATCTTCTCCTGCAGCTTTTCCCCCGGACGTATCTTCCAAAGTGATATAGTGATGCGGTAGGTGATGTAGTCATCGCATTTTACCATGACTACGTCTAGATTGACCTGTTTCCTTCTAATTTTGCTCTGGATATGTTCAAACTATTGGCAATCCTAAATCTCACTAACCTGTGATCAATACCCTTTACTCTACCTCTATATATAACACTTCTATGGCTTGTGCTATACTGGCGCCGCCACAGAATAGGAAATGTATTTACTTTCTTGGTTCCTCGTTAGAGCTTTTCCAGGCCCACTTCCTGTTGTCGCGTTTCTGCAAGAACGTATTCATTATTCGGAGTTTATTCCTTTCCATCAGCTCTACCAGCATATATTCTCTGCTGTTCCTAAAGTCGATGCCGGACTTGTCAGTTGTCTGTCGTTCAGCCTGCATTTTTTACCCACTGCCGCATTGAAGTCGCGCATGACAACAGCATGCTGACTTTTCACCTTTTTCAATCATAATTCAGTGTTCTCAGAACTATTTGCACTTCGTCATTATGATTGGTCGTTAGGTTGTAAGTTTTTAATACTCTATTCATGCCTCCTATTTAGGTTTATTACGATGACTGCTGCAATTTAATAATGCTGTAGAGTCCACCAAGGTTGCCATCGGGAGGTTACGACTTACAATACCTACCCTTATTCTCTCTTACCTGGAACACCTATGTAGCAGAGGACCTGGCCATTATTTATCCCAGTAAATACTCATCACTTCTCCGCGAAACCAGTACTTTGTGCATCTTTGTTAATCATTTATGGTAATCTGAATTTTTTTTTCATTTTTTTTCATGTATAGGTGTGGGCTTCTACATTGGCGACCCGTGCAACCAGACATGCAGCCGCGTTCTGTACCACGTGTTCTGCAACGTCACCTCCCGACGCTGCGAGTGCAGGCCGGAGTATCCTGTCAACATCGACAACAGACAGTGTGTCAAAGGTAAGCTTAACGCTGGCTAACACTGAATCCCACTGGATGCACTCTTTCACGGACGCAGTTACACTGGAGAAGTCGCGGTGTATAAGGGTTACACAACAGAAGATGCTATTCGTTCTAAAATAAACAGGAATTTGTTTATTTAGTACTTCCTTCGGCCTTACGGACATTAGAGCTGTGGATCCATATATTATAACACTAATTATCCCCCAACCTGAACACACAAAACGTGGTAAAACTTATCGCTCGACCCTATTCACACAATTGCCAGCAGGAAAACATTGCCGCTAAGTGTAAGTTAGCGAAGAGTTCTAAATTACTTGAATGCCCGCAAAAGACACGGCTTTGTTGTGAGGCGTATCAGTAAACTGCTGTTTGCAGAGATGAGATTGCGAGTGACGCCAGCGCTTTTACAGCAAACAGCACACGGATAGATATATCTGCCAGTTAGGTGAGGTGCGGCTACACGGAGATGTTTGACGCAGAAGGCGAAAATGATCATCGTCACCACGTCACGACGAAGAAGAAACATAAAAATAAAACACATTGAAGCGAACTAAGAGCCCATCCTTTATCTGTGTCTCGCAATGGCTTTGTGTCGTCTTCTTAAACCATCATTGTCGTTATTATCCTCGAAAGAATTCGCCGCGACTGCCACCGAACCGTAGAAGATCCTTTCTCAATAGGTATGCTCTACCCAACTGGGCCAGGGTACAGCGTACTAGAATTCTAGTACACTGTAGCCAGGGTGCCATCTCGTGAACGCAGCCACGGAAAGCAGCATTGACTCACTGTGCAGCTGCTCCAGACCACGTCCCAATGACGTGATCGTTAAACCTTAAACCATACCACCCTAAACCAGCGGTGGTGCTATTGAAGTAAATTGGGGAAGAAGTAGTGTAGCCTCGGAATAAAAATTGCAGTGAAGCGTTTCTTCGAGAAGCACCGCCTGTAAAATCTCGGGACAGAATCCCTCTCTATCAGTGTAACCATCAACGCGTCATTGTTTAATAAAGCTTCAGCTGTAAAATCACTTCGGGGAGCGCGCTCATGCCCACCCCGCCTTCCGGCTCCCCGTCGCTTGAAAAGGAGATACGAACTCAACGCCAAGAAAATACATTCTAAAAAAAGTTTACACCGTTTGGGTCGTATCTTGTCCCCAAACGATAATAGTCATCTGTCTTGTCCGCATTTCCTTTCTTTAACGCTGCTAGCCCGGTACTTCCTAGTCATGAAAGGCTCCCGTGTTAACAACGTGACGCAGCATTCTCGGCAGGAAAGTAGCGAGCGCCGAGTTTTCAAGAACGGAAACGCAAGCAATGCAGATTACCATTATTGTTTGGGGACAATATATAACCCAAAGAGTGTAAACTTTTTTTAGAACGTAGTCGGTACCAGCCGAAACAACACAACTGTTGTCGACGGCGGCGGCGTTTTGCTCGCGTTCGGACTGAATGCGAACTGCGCTGCTGACGTGTTTATGAATAACGTGCCAACCTTTGCCGTACACCTTATGGCGGTGTACCATAGCGACCATAAGGCCATGGTCCCTGCGGTCACTATATAAATGAAAACCACGGGATCATATATATTTCTCATTCTTTAATAGTTCAAATAACCAATTACACCATCACATCTTAATAGTAATAATTGGAAATACATAATTCCCACTATTGTACAGCTTCACTGGTCTTACATCTCCACCCCAGTTGAAGGGCTGACAGTTTTTATTGCGATAGCAATTATATGGACACTCCAAAGCAGATTTCTGCCGTCGGCGTCGCCGTCGCCGTCGCCGTGAGGTTCCGTATGACGTCAATGGAGATGAAATCGTCGCCGCACGCCGCCGAACGCTGTATGTGCGAGTGAAAGGGCGCGAGGGACGCGCGCTTTCACGGGGAGTGAACGCACGGCGGAGAACAAACGCGCGTTCTGTGCCGTGCTCCCTTAAGGGCTGCAGAAGTAGGCGTCTCTTTCCTCCTTTACAATCACCATATATGTAGAGCAAACGCGCCTTCTTCCGACGCGCGAAAGGCCGTGGGGGAGGGGGGGAGGGGGAGGGAAGGGAGGCGACGTTTAGCTGCGGCACCAAGTGCCTATTTATATCAGAGGCTCCGGCAACAGTCACCAACGCTGCACGCATTTTGAGCGAACGCGGGCAAAACGCCGACGGCGTCGACAACAGTTCTGCGTGTTGCCGGTGCTGCTGCATGTCCAAGTTTATACAGCTCATAAAGCTACTATCATTACTCCGTATAGCTCTCTCCAAATTTGCTATCCCAATTGATGCTTCGCCTTTCAGGTGAAACTGCGACAACTTTTTTTTTACTTCATTTTACATCTGTTGGTCGCATTTGTTTATTTTAATATTTATTTACTACTGAATTCACATATATACTAAATAACTCTTCTTTTCAGAGTTACCAGGTATCAGCTTCGTTTCAATTTGTTGCACTGTGTTCACTTATTCTGTGCATCATGCAGCGTTGACCAGGCTTGTAGATATAAGCAATCTCAGTATGCTTTTTGATAGTAGCAACACGGGGATGGCAGATGCTTGGTTCTGTCTGCAGACTGACAAGAGATTTCCGCACTCCGATTTTCGTCCTCAAATTGTTCACGTCCACTCGTCTTCCATTATTTTAATACACCTCATAGGAGTGTAATGGCACAAGTAATTTAAAGAGCGAATTAATCAAACTTGTGCAAATATTGTTTACGAGTATCTATAAACATCGTTTTTGAACCTCGCGCGCATACAACCGTTTCAAGCTTCGATAAGAATCCCACGCTTCTGTGTCATGCACTTAGCTGCGGGCGTAGTCATACTGGTGTAGTTTTTTTTTTTTTTTTTGCGAGGGCATGGAATTATTCAACGCATGGATCTCCTACACCTGAAGACAGCGCAGCCAATGCTACGTAGGCGGAGTTTTGCACGTTGTGCTGCTAGGTAATAATTCCAAAGTGCTGCTGGCGTTTCGGTTTTCAGTTTACCAGCGCGCTCCGCACATGAGCCTTTTCGTTTAAAGTTTTTTTTTTTTTTTTCAGATGAGTCTACGCGGTGTAACAATACTATCTGTGAACGTGGGTCAACGTAGATTGGATACTTATATTGTTTATGATAAAAGAACACAAATATCAAAATAATTATTGAATGGCGCGCGAAGCAAGAAATAATTGAGCTGTTCTCCGAAGCAGATTTTTTTCAGGGTGCCTATGATTTTCCTCTAAACCGCGCACTATTAAACCACAAGTGCCAAATGCCCGAAACACACTACAATCATGCTATACGACAAGTGATGCAATATTTTTAATTGCGAAGAAGCGTGACGAGTGCTTTTATTGAAGCAAACTTCTTTATTGTGAAAAACAAATTGCGTAGCTTGCACTGGAGGCGCAATGATAAAGAGACCGTGGATCTGAGGGGCACCTAGCTAGTCCTGGCTTTTAGGCTAGGCTAAGCACTACCAAGTCATCCCCGGCACTTTGTTGAATTTAATGATTATTGATCGATTATCGATTAGCTATTGATTGGCTATCAATTGCCTATCGATGACTGACTTAGCTTAAGCAGTCCCAACCATGCTTAGCTAGACTTGGCCACGTTCAGTTTCGCTAGTTCACAGGGGTACGTGCCATTGCGCTTGGACCCTTTCTGCACTGCCGCCAGGATCAGCCCACATTTTTGGATTCAGAAGACACATTACGCCCGGCTTAAACAGCTCCACTTTTAAAAAGCACGGAGCAGCCAAAAACATCACATTTCATAAATTACATAGCATACATTACATAGCATACAGCGCCGACGGTATCCATTATCACTTTCGGAGGTACACTTTTTTCCGCGAGGTTTCGCTCACTGGCCAGCTGACGCGTCAGCGTCTACGGACAGCAGTACTTTTCTCACTGGAAAAGCACGCCGCTTTTACCTAGTGGCAGGAACGCTGTCGCTTGTATAATTGAGATTGATACGTCTGTTGCCGCACGCAAAACTTTGCGAGGGTGATTGTATCCAGAAAGCGAAACGCCGTCACCACAGAGAGCCAGGAACGCTCTCGCCGGTAGACGCTCGCGCGTCCGATGCTTCGCGCAAACAATCAATAATGCTGAACCGTGTATGCCATGGAATTATTTAAACGGGTTGTTCTTTGACGCGCGGCTTCTAAATGTGCAGTTGTGCTTGCGCACCTGGTAGGCTCGCCGTACACGGTTAGGCTGTCGATAATCAAGGTGGCCATCTCCTGCGTGTAGGACCAGCGAAGCACTTATGCTGGTGGTGTCAGTTTCATACAACACAGCTCCTTTCCTCGCAATCGTAATGCGGGCGATCATACCTCCCACAGCAAAGCGATGTCTTCGTTCGCTACAGATAGATCAATTAAGATCACCTTACGAAAAACCGATCATAAAATTAAAATTCACAACACGTTCTTTAAGTCACTGTCGCTGTAACTTTATGAAACGGGCCTGCATGTTTATATTTTGTTTCATACTGAAGTTGTACCACGTGGCAACCCATACGGGAAAAACAAAAAAACTGTCAGCCCTTCCACTGGGGTGGAGATGGAAGACCAGCGAAGCTGTACTATGATAGCAATTATGTATTTCCAATTATGAACATTAAGATGTGATGGTGTAATTGGTTATATGACCTATTAAAGACTGAGAAATATATAGTAGCCAGTGGTTTTCATTTATTTAGTGACCACAGGGACCATGGCCTTATGAGATGGCTACGGTACACCGCCATAGGGTGTACGGCTAAGGTTGGCACGTTCTTCATAAACACGTCACCAACGCCGCGCGCGTTCGGTGTGAACGCGGGCAAAACGCCGCCACCGTCGACAACAATTGTGCGCGTTGGTGGTGCTGCTCCCCTGCCTCCCTCCCGTGCCCCCCCCCCCCCCGGCCTTTCGCGAGTCGGAAGAGGTCACGTTTGCTCTCTGCCGTGCGTTCGCTCCCAGTGAAAGCGCGCGTCCCTCGCGCGCTTTGACTCACACATACAGCATACGGCCAATGAGAGTTCTTTTCTAGACGCGGACACGACCATCGCAGACTGAGGCCTTAACAGCTTCGCTGTAAATTAAAATCCGCCCATAAACCGAGCGACGCCATCTTTATTAACGGGCCAGGAAAACCAGAGATGGACCCCGGATTTCCATAGTACAAGAAGCAGCAAAAACGGAAATCATTTCACTCACCAAGTATTTTATTTATGAGAAAAATATCTTTAAAAAGCCGCAATAATTTATAGGTTTTGTTTTATGCTGCGTAGCCAATAGACGTTTACGATCTCCGACTACATAAAGGCACGTAGTCACGAAATGTTCGCTTTGGCTCCGTAGCTTTGACTGCGCTGCTATAGAAAGTCTATAGAAAGTTGTCTCCAGGTCAGTGCTGCCAACTCCAAGGAAATTCCCCTAGATCTAGGGAGTTCTTGAATTGTTTAGAGAAAGGGGGAATTCGGTCAAAATCGAGAAAAATTTGCGCTAGGAATAAAGCACCACTGAGACGTCACGGCGATGGATGCCTGGTTCTCCTACCGTGAAGGCGTGTTTTATTGCGACAGCAATTATATGGACTCTTCAAGCGGATTTCTGCCGTCGCCGTCGCCGTGAGGTTCTGTATAAAGTCCAAGGGCGATAAAATCGTCGCCGCGTGCCGTATGTCAAGGCAACATGTGCACGCAACATTGCATGGCACGGAGAGGAGGCGAAGCACACGCCGCTCCGCCAGGTGGTTGCTAGGCAACGCGTGTTGACGTCATCGCTCAGCGAGTTTTTTTGTACGCGCTTCACGGACTGACGGTCGGCTTGAACAACTCCGCTGTTAAAAAGGCATTTTGGAGAAACTTTGCTAGGAATAAGCAGGCAACGTCGGGCAGATTACTGGATGCGACCTGCACACGAAGCCACCTATGGCTTCGTTTATATTTTGTGGAGAGAGTTCTCGTCATATATGAAATATAGGTTTACATTGCATTTGCCCTATATTACCTGTGCCATAGCACTGCTGAAGGAGATCTTGCTCTTGCTGATGTTGCCTCTTACATCGGTCGACCTCCTCTGAGCATGCTTTCATAAGATAGCGAGTAGCATGCCAAACTTTCTTCTTGAGTGTAACCGCTGTAATCGAACATATTACGCTCGCTGCTTGTCATCCAATATTGGCAGAACATATTTATCCAGAAACTGAGCACTCAGTACCGAAACTAAGCATGAAAAAAGTCTGGGCTGTTGTCCGTTGGCAACACTCGTCCTTAAAGGTTTAATATTGCCTGCTGCTGAGGCCATTATAAGATAGCCGTGTAATTATGTGCAGTTTAAATATCAAATTCCATGTTCTAGATGTATGATAAAAATGCCCAGTGGATCAAAAATAGTCCGTAACACTTTATCACGGTGTCTTTTATAGCCAGAGTGTGGTCTTCGTGTTTTAAACTCCATAAATTAATTTGTACTGTAACTCTCGTTCCTAGCTTATTATTGCGATAGCAATTATATGGACACTCCAAGCGGATTTCTGCCGTCAGCCTCATCGGCGCCGTCATCGTCGCCGTGAGGTCCCGTATAACGTCCAAGGGCGATAAAATTGTCGCCGCGCGCTGTATGCTGTATGTGCGCGTGAAAGCACGCGAGTGACGCGCACTTTAACAGGGAGCGAACGCACGGCAGAGAGCAAACGCCACGTCTTCCGTTGCGAGAAAGGCCGTGGGGGGATTGGAGGCAGGAAGGGGGGGGGGGCGACGTTGTACTGAGGCACCGAATGCGCATCTTTCGACCGGCCGCAAGGGGAACTGGAAACTCGCAGGCGAAATGAGGAAAGCGGGATGGCAGCGCGGGAGGGATGGGGTGCGGCTTCAGCTCTGCGAGCAACTGCGCACTTGTACTTTGCGCGGAGGCGGGCGGTTGCGCGCACCGTATCTTGAAAACTATGTGCAACTCGGCTCCTACCTGTGCATGCGCTGTGCTTTTGCCGCTCAGTTTCCGTTGAAGCGATAGACTGCAAGAACCTTCGCTCGCTGCTGCTGGCGCACTTGCTCACGCCAGCGCTTTGACAGCGGTTGTATGCGGGCATCGAGGGTGATTTATTCATGTTTGCTTGTGCGCGCTGACACCATGCTTGTTAATTCAGTTAGTAGGCGAATGTGTCCAAGTTTATACAGCCGATAAAACTACTATCCTTAGTCCGTATAGCTCTCGACTTATTTACTATCGCAATTGATGCTTCGCCTTTCGGGCGCAACTGGCGACTTTGTTTTAATAAATGCGAAGCATTTCTTGGCGAACATTTGCCCCTTTGAGAGTATCTATCTATCTATCTATCTATCTATCTATCTATCTATCTATCTATCTATCTATCTATCTAGGCTCTACGTCTTGGTGTTCTCGTGGTCTTTTCGTTAACTTCGTGTGTACCAAAATTGCCATAGTATCCAAGAGTGTATGACAAACATACAGGATAGGTCATGACATGAATGCCATGACATGCATATCTTGCAAGTTATGAAACAACCACTGACATCTTGGTGCACTTATGGTCGTTTCGTTAACTTTGTATGTACCAAACGTAGGATAGTATGACAAATATAAATGATAGGTCACGACATTAATGTGATGACATGTGTGTCATGTAGGTCGTGAAAAGCTTCCTACGTCTTGGCGCTCTCATGGGTCAAAAAATACAATGTGGCAAGTAATCGATAAATAATGATGATAATGGGTGCAAGTATGGTTATGATAGTAGCGAAAATGATAGTAAACTACAATAATGACTCAAAAATGACCATGACTAAGCAAAAATGACAATGAGTTAGCGAAAAAAGGCTAACACTCAAGAACCACTGGAATGGGCTCGGTCGTGGGCACTAAGTGACGGAAACACTGAAGGTTGATGGTAGAAGTCATAGTCATGAGCATTACTCAGCAAGAACGTCAATTGCTCAGAAAAAAATATTAACACTCAAAAACCACTGGAATGGGTTCGGACGTGGGCACTAAGTGAAGAAAACACTAAATGATGATGGCAGAAATCGTAGTCATGAGCATAACTCAGCAAAAATGACAATGACTCAGTGAAAAATTAACACTCAAAAATCACTGGAATGGATTCGGACTGGGTCATGTCATGGGTCAATATATGGGTCATGTCATGTCAAATAATGGGTCATGTCATGAATGTCATAATATGCGTGTCATGTAGGTTATGAAATAGCCGCCTACTTCTTGGTGCTCAAATGGTGGTTTGGTTAACTTGGTACGCTCCCCCGCACTACTTCGCATCCCATCGATTCCCATAGGACGTGTGATCTGCTGGTCTTTTTCTGCTTTCAGATGTTTGGAAGTATACGACGAGCAATCATCGAAGTTCGAGCACATGTTAATAAAGTGACCTCTGTCTTAGATAATAATGAGTGATTATTGCTACTGAAAATGTTTTAGAGCGCAGCTCTTAGACGCCCGTTCCTACGGCGAGCGTCGTCGGAGTCGGCGGCGTAACCGAGCGAATGAGCACAGCCAAAGATGAAAGCGCGAACGCGGAGCGAGAAGTGAAAGACGCGAGCCCGGAACGGCGGAGACCAACGAGAGCGGCCCCTTCAGTGACTTCCTCGCGGGAAACTGGTGTTATGTGGGCCCTCCCGACCGCTCGCTGCGTACTCCTATCTGGTCTGAGCCGGACCGCTCGTTTCGTACTATCGTCTGCTCGCGTTGGCTCTCGCTCGCGTTTGTTTGGTTAGCTTTGTTTGGTCTCATTCGCGCTTGTTTCGAGTGTCATGGTTTGCGATTGTTTTTTACAATGATGAGTCTAAACCGAGACGTCCTGATGGAAAGGTTCATAGAGACAGTACGCCATATCCTATTCTGTACGACAAGAATACAAGGACCTGAATTCAAGGGCGCGAAGGCGGCACCTAGTACTTCATTCTCCTTGACTTTGTAACGCGGCGACACCGCAATAGAAGAGATCACACCAACATGATTATGACCAGTGGCAACGACGTCGCCTTCTTCATAAGACATGACTCGCGCTTAAGAACGAAGGGCGAAGAACGCAAACGCAGCGCCGACCTGTCAGCAGACCAAGGAAAAAGCAGGCGACATCTCGCACCTACAAAGAGGAGGCGAAATTTTTATGCTGTCACGTGACTGCCGCAGCGGTTCGCCGTCAGTTGGTGTGGCCGCTCTGCCGCAGCTGCGTTTTAACGCTAGTGTGTATGAAGCTCTGTGCGGCGACGATCGCTCCGAGATAGCACCAGAGTAGCGCGCGTCGTAGGTTCACCGATAACGCCATCGATAGGGTATGCGGCGAGCGCGTCAAAACAAAGCTCTGCATGAGCGGAGGTCTGTCTGCGGCGACATCTCACAGTGGTGCCCACGCATCACCCGCGCACTGCATCTCGCGATCTCCTGATTAGCGAATCAGTCGCGCTACGCTTCGCCGCGTTTGCAACGTGCCACACGAGGCAGATTGTCCGCGCCAGCCAATATATCGCGAAATCAAAACAGGTGCCCTCTATACTCCCTAATTTCGCATTAGTGAGTATCATTATCGTCGGTTAAATTTTTTCTGTTTAGAGTAGGTATGTTTGATACACTGCCACCACGACTCCGCTTCGGCATATGACAAGAAAATTAATATCAGGTATCGAACCAAAAAGGAAAACAAACAAACAGCATTACTATTATTTCAATCTCTCATGCCCGTTTAAACAGTTACTAGTAAACGTCATTTCATGAAATAGTTTCAAACTGCCGTAACATTTTTAGTAAATTTCAAAACATAATCAAATGTTTATGTTTATCATGGATCAGGCGTACGTGCGTGTTGAAAGAGGAAATAACGCAGCCATTTTCGGCCCGATACAAATCCGTTTGGTGGTCTTTCTCCCAGAAGCAATCAGATACTTCACTATCTTCAAAAAATATAAAAATAGTCTAGAGGAATAGCGCCTAAGGCAACGCGCTGTCGTGCTGAGTGGCAAAGGAGCCGAGGCTTCCTTGTGGTGGAGTGTTTTTGATGGCCCTGAAGCTGGCCTCCCCCCCCCCCAAAAAAAAAGAAGAAGAAGAAAAGGAAGAAAAGGATAAGCTGAAGCAAATCACGACCCAAAAGTTCATAAGTGCGAGTGCTTTGCCTTTAGCCTCGCAGTTGCTTCACAGTGTTTCAACCCACACTTTTGGAGTGTTACAGTGACATCGTGGAACGTATTGCTACCGTAGAATGAACCAAGTACCGGTGCACAAGAAACGCGCTTAGAACATCAAGAGTCAGGCTGAAAGGCTCTTACCGCTGACAAAGTGACACTGCGTGCCTCGAGGCGTAGTTTTTTATTTTTTTTTTCGCGCCATAATGTAGCCTGGGAACACCAGTCACTGTGTACTTTAGGGAACAACAGCTATGCGCGTGCCTCGAAGAAAAGCTGCAAGAAACGCGAGCTTGTCCCACCGAAACTAAACCAAAAGCAATGCAAAGAATGCAGAGAATTTGAAACGGTGGCGGAGGGAAAGATGGAGGCATTATGTGCAGGCGCCGAGGATGCCTGGCACGTTCGCTCCGTGTGTGGTTCACCCGAAGTGTGCGTGCCAGATTGTTTCCCTCCTGGTTTTAACTTTCCTTGAAAATAGTGAAACTCGAGACATCAAAGAAATCAAAGTGGGCCCAACCATGCTGTAAGAGGGCTGCCTGAAATTTACTAGAATTGAAGACGTAACAGAAACAAGAACAAATAAGAGACAGAGAGAGGCAAAGGGAGGAAATCGGGGAGGTTAACCAGGTTTGTCATAGTTTGCTACCAGTATTATTATTATTATTATTATTATTATTATTATTATTATTATTATTATTATTATTATTATTATTATTATTATTATTATTATTATTGTAGCAGCAATACTTTAATCTGCACCTTTTTTTAATCTACTTGTTTCAAGTCTGCCGAAGCCCAGTAGAGCTTGTACAAGAGCGCTGGGCAGGCAGCGGCAGCCGTGCTAGGTACATAAATTCATGTTGCTTCGACTGAAGCAGCAAAACAAACAGGTTTCAATTAACCCTGTCAAAAAAACAACTGTTAGCCCTTCCACTGGGGTGGAGATGGAAGACCAGCGAAGTTGTACTACGGTGGGAATCATGTATTTCCAATTATGACTATGAATGTTGATAGTGTAATTGTTTATTCGAACTATTGAAGAATGAGAAATATATATGATCCGGGGAATTTCATTTATTTAGTGACCACAGGGACCATGGCCTTATGGTCGCTACGGTACACCACCACAGGGTGTACGGCAAAGGTCGGCACGCTCTTCTAAACAAATCACCAACGCCGCGCGCGTTCGGTGCGAACGCGGGCAAAACGCCGCCGCCGTCGACAACAGTTGTGCGCGTTGTTGCTTCATAATTGGCAGTAGGTTTTCTAGTGTTTGTGGCGCTGCCACAATGTTGAACTTGATGATGTATCCGCTTATGAAGTCCTAGTATGATGGGGGCACAAGAGACGAGTCTTACAGTGCAGAATCAGCGGCATGCAATAGCCTCCACTTTCAAAAAAAATAGTCATGAACCGGGCCGGCAAACGTACTTGCAAGCTATTGCCCTGTCCCAACTTTCGAGCCTATTTATACAAAATTGGTTCAAAAATTTCTTTTCTCCAGTCCGCTCAAGGATGTCCTGCTTTTTCTTTCACTCTGATCTCATACCAAGTCCTCGCGACGCCTCCGAGGTACAACAGCATGTTCATAACCTTGTCAACATCATCCTGCCAACAATTACGGTCACAGGTATATTCACAGAAATCAAGCCAGACATGAGCACTCTCTGGCAATGACCCGTCGAAGATATCTGGTTTTATAAATTCGGTTGGTGCCCTTAGAGACCGTTGGAGGGCCGTTTGCATTATGACTTCCAATAGCTGCTGTGGCCGCTGGCTGTTTTTTTCTTGCAAATGAATAACATCGTGCAAAATATATTTTGTTCTGGAAACATCTTTGTCTTTTTCGTAGGAAACTTCTGCTGCCTTCGTAAGCCCATTTACTTGTGTTTTCCCGTCGCGATGCACCCTATTAATATGCGCGATGGCCACTTCATGTTCGTGGACGTTGCTATTTATCTTCAGAGTATTCATCGCCGCTAGGTCTTCGAAAGAATATATGCACGTTTCAGGAAAAACAGTCAATGTCCACGCTAACAGGCCGACTTTCCATCATAGACGCAGTATGCACCGCTCACCAGCTTGACACCATCCATATCGGTGACCGTGACGTTGACTGGGAAATCGGAGTGGTCCATCAGGTGATTAACACAGGATCGTGAAGTAGACTGCGCCAAGTTTGTAACGACACCAAGCATAGGTAGTCATACGGTCACCATTACTGTTTATTCTCGCTTGTTCCTCCTCGACTTCTCAAAACAGTCATCTTGCGTCATTTTCTTTCTCGTCCCCCTTACAAGACACAACGGTCGTTATAGGCTGCTGGATCAGAAGAAACGCCGCGGAGGTTCTGTTCCTTTGGACATCTCAGACACTTGAGGCAGTGTTAAAAAAACATTCTCTTGTATAAAAGTCCTGTCATGGAAGTTCCATAATGGTGTTCTAAGGGCAAATCTCTGGTCTTACTATAATGGGCAGTCGAATAACGGTTTCATTTCCGTAACACAGGCTGAAGAAATAACGATAAATAGAAGAGACACGAAACCCGACACTAAAGAGAGCCGACTAACAACCGATCGCGTTAGGGAAATGAATCCGTACCAGCTGTAGCCCAATTAAACTTCTTTCCAAGCAATAACGGGCGATTTAAAGTTCCTTCTCAGCCACATGTGGTACATACAATTGGAATTTTCTGCTGTTCTAAATATAAAAATTCGACGTTTGTTAAAACAACGTCTGTTCGATATGACATAATAAGGCATCTTCATCGTACGGTATCTAAAAGCATGATCGGCCAAGCTATCTTAAATAAAATACTTACTGCCCCTTCAAACGAAGGCTGTAAGAAAAACTTGCTTCTTATCTCCAAATGCCGACGGCACCGGCTATGGATGGCAAGCTCTGTGGCGCATACCCGAGAGAAAAACAAAAGAAACAAAAGTCTCCGTACAAAGAGCGTGGACGCGCAGGGCGTGCTAAGGTGAGCCCAAGGGCCAATACGGGATTTACGGTGAGAAGTCACGTCCGACGTTTAGAGTCGTTTCGGAAAAAGCTAATCGCCGCCGCAAGGCTGGAGAAACTGTGTGCGGCGACTGGTGCACTTCACGGTAGAATGCTCTTAAAGATCGGGTACAGGGAGCGCGGACTCTGAGCCAAACAGGAGAGAAACCGTGGTGCAAGAGCAAGAAAGTAATTCAGAGAAAGAGAAAAGAAAACAAGAAAATAAAGAAATGGCGGCAAGAAAGGGAAACAATTTACGGCTGACACAGAGGAGTCGTTGTTAGCGTTTCTGCGAGAGGCCCAAACCGTGACGCTGTCAGACTTCCGAAGGGCGCTTGTCAAGGTTTATCATTCTTGCTTCCCAGGAAGCTTCGTCATTTCCTGCGGCTTGGTCAGCAGGGCGGGACTAGATCCCAAGTTCGCAATGAGAGCTGTACCGATGGCTTTTTTATCATTGATGCGCTCGTTAGGAGCATTGCTTGGGTGCCTATACGGAAGCTGTAATGCTGATGTGGCTTCGGCTCTCACCTGCGGCTCGTTCCCTCTTCAACCGTCTTTCATATGCGTTTCTTTAAAAAATTCTAGATAACATTTAAAACAAACTTTACCTTGAACTATGTTTTCAGAAGCAAGCAAGGACAGCAGGGTGAGATGGGGTTGTGGTATGAAACTGCGCGAAAGACGAAGACAATAACATCAATTGACAAAACAAGGAGCTGGCTCTTAAGTACACTTTATAGAAGAAAAAAAAACAGGGATAAATATAGCGCCACCGACGAACGCGTTCTTCAGGTAAAGCGACAATGGTTCAAAGAAAACCTGCATTGACAGCAACGTCGTCTCTGAAAATGAGCTTTCTTCTGTTCTGTGACGTCCTGTCAGAGGCGCGTTCTACTCATGGCGCACCGAGCCGCCGACCGGACCCGCCCGGGCTGCAAGGCTCCATGGCGCGGAGAAATACTTATTCTTTCTCCGTGCTTCAAGGGGAGGGGAGGGAGGAGGGGGCGCATTCTACGCCACGTGTGCCAGCCTGTGCCACTGTATCTTGAACGCCATCAGTGGCGGGGGACAGAGTCCGCTATGCTCTGTGTTTTCGCGGCTTAGTTCACGTTCACTCTAGCGTTTTGATAGCGAGTTTCTGCGGTCATCGAGTGAGATTCGTTTTACAGCGTAAGCTGTTTTGGCTCATTCTAATAGCCGTTTCGGTTCGCGATGGTGTCCGCCGCCGCCTCCGCCGACGGCGTACGGTGAACGCAACCGCTATCGCTGGAAATGCGAAAAAAGTACCCCGACCCCGCCGGGATCGAACCCGCACCCGCGGCGTGGGAACCAGATATTCTACCAATGAGCCACACAAGCGCTTGCTTTCCGGCGCTGAAAAAAAATCTTTAAAGCAGCCGCAGACGATCCGAGCCTCCGCCAGTATGGTGGCGCCATCTTGTTAAGGTGCCTGCAAACGCAGCGTGCCTTACATGTAAGTTGGAGTTGTAAGGCTTCATCGGGCTCAGCAGACTGCTGTGCAGAGAGCATTACAAGCCGCAGCTCACCGTCGATGCCGGGCGGACAGTTCGGATCGTTCTCGTCAAAACGAGGCGAACAGACTGCCGCGAAGACCCTGTTGCGCGTGGTGCCCAAATTGGAGCTACTCTTGAGCCGCTCCACCAGCTTACGCTGCGGCTGTGCCGCATGTGCCGTGCAGGCCTGTGACTTTTTGTTTGCCTGTGCGCGCATAACACCATGTTTGTTATTTAGTTCACATGTCTATGTTTACAATCTTATACGGCGGATAAAACTGTTATCCTTACTTCGTATAGCGGTCCATTAATTTGCTGTCGCAACCGCTGCTTCGCCTTTCGGGCGGAACTGCGACTTAATTTTTCCCCCGAACAATAAGGTTGAGACAGGCTGAGTTCTTGGATAGAAAAATGTTTGTAATAAAAGCCACCTCATATTTATTAATCCTGTTTAAACTACTTTCGCTCGACTTATGATTTAAAGTGGGCGGAATCATTACATACATATGTTGAAAATATCCGCTATTGTCGGTACATTCACAGTTATACAAGGAGACCAGAAAAAGACAGAGGGCTGACTATACATTCATTGTTCATTGCAAAGTTTTATAGAAAGTCGTCAAGCAAAAGATTGCACCATGCCCGACCACTACCGCAGGAGTATACTATTCCTAATAACAAGGGTTTCAGCTGTAGGACGCGTTTTCCCCCTTTTTTCGAATATGTTGAGGGTAATGAATTAATAACCAGCACTGAAAAGACGAGATATAAGTCATTGATGTCACTGGGAGCTGTTGGGGGACATTAGAAGAAGCGTTGCCACCTGCGTGTCTTTGTGTCACCCGTAATAATATTAGTATACCACGGCCCATTCAGTCTGAATGTTGGTATGGCTGAGGATTCAACTTCACCGATTTTCCAGGAGAACTGCTGTAAAATATTTATGCACAGTTGTGTCACGGCAAGTTTCCACAATGTCTACATAAATCATACGTCACCTGGTAGACGAGATAATTGCAGTAGTTCACCTAAAATACGAAACCAAGTAACTCGAATGCAAATACAACGGTGGTAAAACTGATCGTTACTAATTTCATTTCTCAAGGATTAAACCACGTTATTATGTTCGTACTAATGCCAACTTCAGAACATATCGTACCAATATAACGTATTTAAAATTTTTTTTTGGCCGTGCGAGCGCCTTTGTAACTGGACAACAAAAAAGATGGGGCAACTAGAGAAATTTTGTTAAAAGCTTGAAACAAAATTATCGGTAAATTCAAGAGATGGCGGTGGAGTATGAAGCCGCCACCTCGGATGGTGTTTTTATAGGAATGGCAAAAAATAATGCCAGCAGGCGTTAATCCTTCTGATGAGCATTATATATTACTCTGTTCGGTGAGAATATCTGATACGTGCTCTTCTATATATCTATACATTAACTTTTTCCGGCCAGTAGAACACTTGGATGCACAAAAACGTAGGCTCACAAATATGATTCATAAGACAAAAAGCCAGCAGATCCCGCGCCATGTGGGAATCGATGTTGTGCGAAGGAGTGTGTGGGGAGCCTGTCAAGTTAACGAAACGACCATGAGAGCACCAAGACGAAGGCGGCTCTTTCATTACCTACATGACACATATGTCATGACATTCATGTTATGAATCCTCAGGAGCCCCTTTAGCTACAGCTATGAGACCCTAAGGCCAAAGCCTTAGTCATACTCATGACTATGACATCGAACCTTTAGCTTTTTCCTTGACTTAGTACCACATCCAAACGCATTCCATTGGTTTTTAGTGTTAATGTTTTTTCGCTGAGTCATTGTCATTTTTGCTGAGTCATGCTGATGCCTATGACTTCTAGCAGCATCCTTTAGTGTTTCCTTGACTTGGTACCCACGTCCGAACCCATTTCAGTGGTTTTGGAGTGCTAATCTTTTTTCGCTGAGTTATTGTCACTTACGCCGATTCATGCTCATGACTATGACTTCTACCAGCATCATTTAGTGTTTCCTTCACTTCGTGCTCACGTCCGAACCCATTTAAGGGGATTTTGAGTATTAATTTTTTTACGCTGAGTCATTGTCATTTTTGCTGAGTCATGCCCATGATTATGACTTCTAACATCATCCTTTAGTGTTTCCTTCACTTAGTACCCACGTCCGAACCCATGCCAGTGATTTTGGGTGTTAATCTTTTTTCACTAAGTCATTGACGTTTTTGCTGAGTCATGCTCATGACTACGACTTCTACCACCATCCTTTAATGTTTCCTTCACTTAGTGCCCACGTCCGAACCCATTCCAGCGGTATTTGAGTGTTAATCTTATTTCGCTGAGTGATTGTTATTTTTGGTGAGTAATGCTCATGACTATGACTTCTACCAGCATCCTTTAGTCTTTCCTTCACTTAGTACCCACGTCCGAACCCCTGTCAGTAGTTCTTGAGTATTAATCTTTTTCGCTGGGTCATTGTCATGACCGCTCACCTATGTTTGTCATACACTCCTGTCATACTATGCCAATTTTTGTAACTACCAAGTTAACGAAACGACCATGAGAGCACCAATACGTAGGCGGCTGTTTCATGACCTACATGACACTCATGTCATGACAGTCATGTCATGACCTATAATTTATGTTCGTCATATACTCTTGTCATAGTATGCCAAGTGTGGTACATACCAAATTAACGAAACGACCATGAGAGCACAAAGTCGTCGACGGCTAGATAGATAGATAGATAGATAGATAGATAGATAGATAGATAGATAGATAGATAGATAGATAGATAGATAGATAGATAGATAGATAGATAGATACTGTCAAAGTAGCAAATGTTCGCCAACAAATGCTCAGCATTTAAAATGTTCGCCAGCGGATTGATCTGTAGTTTGGTCTTTGAGGCATTTATAATAAAAATCAGCTAAGTAATAGGGGTTACAGCTGCACGCATTCTTAAATTACCTGGGAACTTGCGACAGTATGACGCACGAATTTACTGGCGCAGGCAGAGAAAATTGTTTAAAGCTCGTCTGGCGAGGTCTAAACATGGACCTACTACTCATGGGGGTTCCTTTGTCTTCGCCCTGCGCTGCAACACTTTGTATCCCTTCCTTTCATTCTTGAGACAGGCCATTGTTCACATTTCAAAGGCTCACAATAGGGAACCCTTCCTCAAGATTGGCCACATGACAGTCGCGCTCCCTCGCTTCCCTGGTTCAGAGAGACAGCAACCTCATGTGTTGGATGCGTTGGCTCCTTGTTTGCTCTCAAAGCAAACACTTACGGGAGCGACTTCTAGCTTCTCGCCGTCACCAAAGTCTAAGAAACATAGCAAACAATATTTTGTGGTCGTAAACTTTCCCAATGCAGTCCTTAGTTCACGAACCATATTGAGGGTATGATTATAGTCAGGCGGTAATAGCTCTAAGGACACGGACAATGGTGAAGGCACATAAAGCGACTCGTGGTGTCCTGTGATCGTGTTTTCTTCATCTGTGTCTTGTTAGCACTATGTGACGCAATTTCATCTCCATCATCGAGAACAAACTAGCCCACCCGCAACCGCTCATATAAAGTAAATTTTCATGATTGCTTGTCAGGGTCTTGAAATTGCGTAACAGTATGTTATTAGCTTCAGAATTAGGGTACTTAAGGTAGATATTTTTACAATCTAATAATATACAGAAGGAGGTCCAGAAGTTGGTGACTGTGATGGGACTTCGTGTACAAAGTATACGTAATAAATAGAAAAGTATAAACAATGCGTGAGAATGTAAAAGTGTACTTAGCACAAGTGGTCACAGGGACCTCTATCGTGAAAAGGAAATCTCGAAACAAATAAAAATTGGTTGTTTTGCATAGAGCAGGCAGCCTGAAGCCCCGTAAATGCTATCTTATCAATATCTTTTAGAGAAAGAAAGGATGCAGTGAGTGCATTTTACAAGTACAAACGAGTGGGGTTGAAACTTGGGCGATAACATACAACCTTAAAAAATACTAAACGCCGCGCGATGAGCAATGGAACGAAATGTGATAGGCTTAAGGTCAAGACGTTGGAGATGACGTTGTAGACTACAAATTAAACGCGGGTATAACTAAAGTTTCAATTTACATAAAACAATCAAGTGGAATCGGGCAGAAAAGTATGGGACGGGGCAAGTTGGTAAACACATTCACAGCGCGGTAAAGAAGAAAAAGAAATTGAGATATGTCTTTCTATTTTTTTGCGTTCTTCTCGTTTTTGTCTGTGTCACCACCTTGAATGTGCATCATGGAATTGAACAGGTTACGTAAAAGCGTAAAGGCCGACAACCGGTGATGTATTACACTAACAGATTGGCGAATAGGCAAGGGAAGCTTATCGTAGGACAGCACAGGCTTGAGTTTTGTAATGAGATTACGAAATTAGGAAATCGACTTACACAATTCAAAGGTAATTGGCTATCACTGTGAGATGTCCTCGTTCGACTCTACACATAGGCTGTTTACGATGGCGGATGTCTTCGTGCTGTAGCACAGGCACACAAGAGGTTGACCGTCATGGTGACACTGTCACAAGATCATAAACACACACACTGGTGAGAACTCGTCGCACGGAAACACGTATGAATCGTAGATGAAAGACGCAAAGTGTAAAGGCAAGGGACCTTCTTAGAAGAAAGAGCAGGCTTCGTAATGTACGAGACGTTTATAAGAAACAACGAAATACTTCTGCTGGATGGCGCGATGCCGCAGCTGCCGTCGATACAGGTGGGTTGCTCAGCGTAGAAAAGGGCAGCCGCCTCAATCACCTGGCACCTGCTGTGAGAGGGACCCAAGTACACAGCCCTCAGATGAAAGAACGGAGCGCAAGTGACCAGCTTCGAGGAGCGTATCTGTCCCTAATTCGTCCGCATGATGTAATTATGCGGGAAAGCATTTCTGGATAGCTTGACCTGTCGAAATCTTCTATTTCCCCAACCATAATACTCTTGGTTAGCCAGTGAGCCCTCCACATTTTAGTAAAGCTATATTAATTATTATTATCATTCGTAATCCCGTGTGCATCCACCGTTGAATGCGCTGTCCTATCCCCTGCCTTCCATCATTTTAGTACGACGCAGCATTGTCACGAGGATAAAATCGGCGATGAACGGTGGGAGGCGATGTATGATGCTTGTCGAAGAAAGAATGGGAATGACAGGTGTATGCATTTATGTATGTACGACACATACACAAATGCATTCAAGGATTATATACCGGATCAAAACAACAAGCTGGGCGAGTTGGTAGGTTAGCATCTTCGTAAACGATACCACGCAAACATTCGCCATCTTTACTTAAAATAAGCACGATTTATAAGTGGCATCACTTCCTGGTGCATTCTGAATTTATGGCACGCACCACATGACATTGTTCGTGCATATAATCGTGGCAGTGCGATAAAACAATCGTTTATGGGTCAGTGGTCGTGTTGTGCGAACCCTTGTCCGTCGTCCGTTTCACGCCGTTCGTTTAATAAGTTTTTATGCAATTGTGTCACAGGGCCACGTTCACGTTCTGGTGCCTTTACCAAGAATGCGCACATACGAAATGGTACAAAGAGGAGACGGCCAAGTACAGGTCTAAGAAATGCATAGACGCCATTGAGTATCGTGCACTATTCCACTTAAAGGTGTGTGTGCGTTAGAGATACGTTTGAGTCGACGTTACATGCACCGGTTTCATGTCGCGATTTCTTGTTTGATTACACACATCAGAATATCGCTCACTGATACCAGTTTGTTGGGAAAATTTGTTGCTGAACATCGCAGAGCAGAAGCAATAGCTTCTGCTCTTCGCAAATAAAGACTCTGCCATCGCAGAATGTGGTTGTCCTTACGGACTCAAAGGCCGCGTTACAACAAACAACTATACCGTGGTCTGCCATCGATCAAGTTCCCACGCAAATCACTGGACCTCGTGAAAGAACTCAACAACAAAGGCTTCACGGTAAAGTTTCAGTGGATTCCCTCCCACATTTTGGTATTACTGGCAACGAAAAAGCTGATGTGTTTGCATATGCAGTGCTCTATCATCCTTCCAAAGTCAAGGCTCCAAAGAGTAATTAAGTAAAAAAATCTGACATTCGAAATCACTTTGGGTCGCTTTGGGTTCCATCACATATGCCCTGCGTAACCAAGAGCTTTCATCGAGAGGAAGCCCCACTTTTATATCGAATCAGGACAGGATCTGCTAGTACATCGGCCTGGTTATTTAAGACGGGGCGAATCAATTCTCAGAATTGTAAGGCATGCGGCGAGACAGGAGACATTGAACACTTTCTGTGGTCAAGCCCGAAACTCCAAGATGGAAGCGACGCTCTCCTGGAGAATCTGCAAAAAAAAAAGGACCTTCCGCATGCGTGCCTGCAACACCTTGTATTTCCCGAGGGATCAGTTATAGCCCGCAAAGAAACTTCGCGTCTCCGTATGGAATTCTTAAGAGAGACTGGTTTGATGGACATATGGTGAAACCCTTCAGCGATATTGTAAGAGACGCTCGGGCGGAGCAATTACCGGCCTTGATCGCCAGGCTAAAACCGCCTGTTGCTACAATTCACCACCACCACCACCACCAAGCTAACTTTAGCCAAGGTTTAAAGATATGTCAATACACTCTAGGAGGACGCAAACAAAGGCACACTGTTGGCTGTTGCATAACACAAGTCCGTGTAATTTTGGTACTCTGTCTAATTACATAATTATTAACGAATACTTATCCAATCTCGCTGGTATTAACGTTAGGGTAAACATTCTAATGTGTAACTGACAGAGTGGTCTGGGAAAAGTCTAATCCATTATATTTTACTTTACCACTTATACATAATTGCTTTTCGTCTTGTAAAGGACGCCGAGACGTTCGTCCCGCACAGCTTTAATTTTCCGATCGCTGCATTAAAGCGACGATCCCTACACAACATTTTGCGTGACTATATATGCATATGCCGGAGAACATTCTGGACATGCCCAGAATGAACACTTAAAAACTAAAGCACCAATAAGTATCAGAGGCCCATGCATCACATGCGCACTCGAATTCTACATTAGCCCCCCCCCCCCCCCCCCCCCCCTATTTTACCAGTGGTTATAACCACAGTGATCGCGAAAGGGGCAAATGGTCATCCACACGACAGCAGCACCAATTTACAACGGAAAGATTTTTTCAGAAACCTGTATTGGTTTTCTTTGGTACTTCATGCTACATTCGGCTGGATGAAAATTTGTCCCTTTTCCGAACTTTCCTCCACCTGGCGGGCTCCCGCAGAATTGATTTGCCGTATTCAGATTCCCAGTTCTTACAGTTGCCGATTAATTCATCATAGCTAAGCGACCTCCTTGCCTCCTGCGAAGCACAGATGAAAGAGCGACCGCCCCAATCTAGCGTTGGTCCCGGGTTAAAATCTCGGACCAGGACAAATTTTTCTTCGTCTGCGAAGCTTGCTTCCTGAGAAACCCTATCAATTTCCTTTTGTAGCTATGTGGTACAATCCAGTGGTGACCATTTTTCCCTATCATGACCTTTCCTCCACCTAGCGGGCTCCCGCAGAATAAGTTTGCCAATCATGACGATAATAGGGGCATCGCTGTTAAGAGGTTTTTCTGAGGGTGGCTAGAAAACAGAGTTTAACTGGGCGCTGCTTGGCGCTGTGTCGACTGGGTCTCCGGTGGTTCCGCAGAACATCGCTCGAGAACTTCCGAAGCATGCGGCCAATCAATTTCATGAGGTTCCGCTGATTGTCCGTGTGGTTCACTGCAAGGACTTCGAAAAATATTCGGCATGCATGTACAGCACATGGCTTCCAATAACGACCAGCTACGCACTACGTACTATAGCGCTCAGAATAAGCACGTGGCAAGGCGGACGTGCGTTCCAGATCGTACTGAGCGCGACAGTACATGGCGGTTTCACCTGTGTCACAATGACGGGCCACCATTGCATAACTTCACATTGTGCTGAACACGCCAAAACACAACCACCGACAGAAAATGAATGCGACACACCCTGGCGTTTTTATACGGGTGCTTTCACTCTTGCCGCTTTGTCCAGCTGGGCAATCCGCACTTTTGGCTGTAGCAATGATAGCCGAGTACTCAGTTTTCGTCGAAGAAATAGTTCAATGGGTGTATTTCTTTGAAAGTATGGGACGTCGTACTATCTGCAGGGAAATTTTATCGAATCTGTGCTTCGCGGATTTAGGCCAAATTTACCGGATATAGTGCGAGTCAAGCCGGCCCGCGGTGGCTGGTGATGCACGTAGGCGTTGAAATGAGCTCTAAGGCGAACACGCCGTCGTTGTCACTTTAACGTAGTCGTTCTATCACCTTCATGCCATTGTCACCATTCGTCGTTTTTTATGCCATGTACTCCTTCCGAAGTTTTCACTTTGTCACTGTCACTGCGTTGTGATATTGTCGCCATCACTCCGTCATCTTCTCGTCGTCGTCGCCATACCATCAGCGTCGTACAATCCTCATCAGTTCGTCTTCGTTATTTGATCGGCTTCATCTCATTGTCTTTATTGCGTCATCGGAGTCACCGCAACACCATCGAGGTTGTTCCATCGTCATCGTTTTGTTGCACTGATTGCACCGTGATCATCCCATTGTCGTGATGCCTTTGTGCTCTCGCCGTCGTCTTCTCGGCCGTCGCCGTCATTTCACCTTCATCATACCATAGTCGTCATACCGTGGTCAATCAATCGTTGTCGTTTTGCCGTCATCTTGTCGTAGTTATTAGAGTGCCGTCGTATCGTCGTGGTCATTGTTTCATTGTGGTTTGGTCATCCTCATGCAGTCGTCCTCATGTAGTCGGGATTATTTCTTCTTCGTCATTCCTTACATTGCATGCGTGAAATGTGCATGAATGAGCACATGTTATGTCGAGCGAGGCGGTTCCTAGTAAGATGTGTCTAAATGGGTCCTGTAGTTTTTGCTTGCAAATAGTTTGCCAGCGGGGACAAGGTACTTCGCAAACTCCAATGAAAGCTTCGCTTAAAACAACACCCACCGGTTGTGCGATCCGCAGGCTCTTTCTTCGTTCTTTTCAAATGAGCGGACATTGTTTAACTGCGCGAAAAAAAAAAACGGACCACAGAGACAGCATGGAACAAGGACGGGCGCAGACACGGTTTACAGGAGGGGGAACACAAAAACCACAGCCCGCTGTAGAACATATGTAGTTTAGAAGAACTTGTCGTTGGGCGAGTTGGTATATATTAGCGGACATTGTTTAACTGCGCGAAAAAAAAAAAACGGACCACGGAGGACCGTGGAAAGAGGACGGGCGCCGACACGGCTTACAGGAGGGGGAACACAAAAACATTTTTTTCGGGCAGTTAAACAATGTCCGCTAATATATACCAACTCGCCCAACAACAAGTTCTTCTAAACTACATATGTTCTACAGTGGGCTATGGTTTTTGTGTTCCCCCTCCTGTAAGCTGTGTCTGCGCCCGTCCTTGTTCCATGCTGTCTCTGTGGTCCGTTTTTTTTTTTTCGCGCAGTTAAACAATGTCCGCTAATATGTACCAACTCGCCCAACAACAAGTTCTTCTAAACTTTTCAAATGAGATTGAATCGAGTATTATGATTAAATTGTGGCATCTACAGGATTCAAGGCACCGTGCGCGGCACATCCCGGGCGCTCATTTTCTGGTCACAGCCGCATACAGAATCTTAAGGATTCCATCATAAGAAAGACGTCATTTTTCTCAACGTGGCATTCGTGGCACCAAACAAAGAAATCTATAAAATCAGAACCCTGCAACCCTCTTTCCCGCCTTGTTTATCGGAGTGGGAGCATCCCCGGAGACAGACGCAGGCAGAAACCATTCTCTGCTGTGACAGCATGGCTGCTGTCCTTCGGAGTTTCTTTCTGGTGTTATCACTGGGCCTCGCATCCTTTCGGGGCCAGCACTAGTGTACGTGTCACCAACTTCGGGACACTGACCGCCGGCAGGGAATCTTACACGAGCTCACGGGTGCTTTGATCCCAGTCAGCCTTCCGATAATCCACCGTCGAGAGAGAGTTCGTGAACCCCCAAGAGTGAGCAGTGTGTCTCTGTTTTTTCTGCTACTCGGTGCTTTTTTGGCTTTGTCCATTTCTGTACTGTCCACCCTACTATTTTCGGTATACCTTGTCACGCAGGATTTACAACTTAGCTTTTTGGAAGTCTTCATGCGGCGAGAAAAACAGCGTCATGAAGACGTAGGATCAAAGAAACAGTGCCGGGTGGCAAGATAATTCCAAGCAAAGATACGGATGGCTCTCTTCATGTGAGTCCAAAATAACGGACCTAAATATTCGCAAATATATTGTAAAGGAAAATCAGAGTCACTTTTCCTAAAGCTAAAGAAATGCTCCTTTTTTGTCTGTGTGAAATCGACAGACTGATGAAATGTCGCCTATTCCGTGAAAAATATGAAAAGACAGCATGACAAAGACACATGCGCAGGCCACAGGTATTGTTTAACACTTTACACTTCGGCCCCAACACGAGATTCCCTTGCGAGCAAACCTCCCCTATATATTTCTTTTTTTTTGTATTTTCATGTTCTTCCATATATGTATAAGTATTCGTTGTAGAATATCTGCGAAGGAGCTTTTATGAGTATGCACTTCGCCGCTGGTATCCTTTGCTTAGCAGTGTTGGCACATATTTCTAGACGAGTTTTCATTTCATTGATGCAAAAGCTTCTAGCCAAAAAGAAAGGAAAAATAAAAAAGGGCCGTGGAAGAGATTGCATTGACTAAATAAGTAAATGCATAAAGTCAAAAGTAGCAATAACTTGATTTGGGCGAGTCGGTTAATCTTGGCTGTAACTTGAAGCAGCGTGAAGGAACAAGTTGCTGCGATTGTTTATTTGTTCCTGTTCTCGTCCCACCGCTCTGCCATCGAGTAATATGCATAAAACACACTTTAGCCTAAGCAAGTAGTCCCAACCTTTGTGCTGTTTTAGAATCTAACTTCAAATGTGACATACAGATGTAAAGACCTTTAAAATGTGCCCGATTTTATATCCATACCCTTCGTCGTAAGTTCAAAGCAGGTAAATACCGCATTCCATTTTTTTAAATGTTTATTGGTTGCGGCTACCATCGTTTAATACCTGTTCAGAAACAGCGAAGCAGACGAAGTGTTGGTGTGTAGTTATAAAGAAGTGCAGTGCTCCACTTTTCTTAATGAGGAAAACCGGCGGCATCACAGGAAGAAATGTTCTATTGTTTCGTCTTCACCACAGTATCCTCATTAAGAAAACATGCTTTAGAAGAAAAATTTCACAGGGCTGGATTGAATATTACGATACCCAATATTCTAGCTTTTGATGCCTCTTCTCTCGGACATTGTCATAGGGATGTTGGTGCAGCTGTTGTGAGGTATATAATTGAATCAGGACGATTTCCTTGCTAAATTCTTAAATTTTGCAACAATAAATTTCTTTAGTCATTCTAAATTTTCAGAGGTGACCCTTATTAGAATCCGATCATTGTTTTCCTTCAATCACCCGATTCTTCGCCAATCCCCCATAGTGGGTACGAGCCACTCCTGAAAGCTAGCAAGCAAGCAAGCTCCACTTTTCGCTCATCCACTGCATCTATTACTTACTTATTTATTTATTCATTCATTTTTGTACATCTAAACACCATCAATCATCATTAGAGTAAGTGGTAATGAAAGTTTTAGGAGCAATATCTTAGCGAAAATATGTACAGTTCCCGAAAGGTCCTAAACATCATAACAAATAACCATGCACTCGTTGCCGAAAAGCTAAAAACTAAGCACACTCCGGATTGTCTTCGCCGTAATATGCGTAAGTAAGTTGCTTTGCACTCTTGCATTCAGTCGTTGGTCTTTCTTGGACTCTTTCCGAATCATATAGGCAGATGTTTGTAATTGAAGGCCTCCCTGGCATTGGAAATTTAGAGATTCAGTGGTGTGATTAAGGAAGCGCCCCTCTTTCGATGGATAGAGTGGCAAAAGTAGTCCAGCTTTACATCAGCGTTGGCTGTAACGGGAACACTGGAATGTCATGGTTTCGTGCCGGTTCATTTCTAAATTTACTTGATATTATAATACTTAATTCTTTCGCAACCATTTATACTGATGCATTAATCTTCTGGAACTTTCAAAGTGCTTAATTTCTTGAAGTGGCCGGCATGTTATAGCTGCTATAATATACTTGTCGTATAAATAAATTCACGCCTTACTCAATGACATTGCTTTAGACACTGCCTTAGAAATGCATAATCCAGGCAATTGAGCTTGGAAAGACTTGCAGCAAGCTCAGAAAGGTAAACGTGGCTTGTCGTTGTTTTCGAATCCTCCTCGTACGTTCAGCATTCAACAGGTCATGCCTACATATGACATATGACGGATGCAGAGTGAGTAATTACGACAGCCCCCTTTTATTTTTATTTTGAGCAACAGGTTTCACATATGCTTTTACCATCGCGTCCATTCCAATTTTGCTGGCTGGTTCTTTATTTCATTCTTGGAGCTTCTATAATAGATGTCTGAGTTATTCGTTTCTTTTTTCTTATGGGCGTTATTCTGGCGCCTACTTTCAAGTTTGTGAATCTTTATGAACTCGCTCCAATTCATCCCGCTAAAGATGCACATTTTCGTCTAATGAAGTCATTTCTACTCAGAAAGTCATTAGAGTGTAAATGTTTTACGAACCTAAATAAACTGCTACAATTGCAATATAACGCAGTTACATTTCGCATATAGCCATTTTCTATGTACATTAGCTAATGTCACCCATATAAACAATGTAACAGAGCTACTGTGAAAACTGATTCTGCAACGAGAAAGTCCAGGGAGATCTTCCTACCCTGTTTTCACATTAACCATTGAAAATAAATAGGTCAACATTTGATGAGAACTTCCCACCAACATCGGCACTGGTGTTTGTCCGCTTCGTTCTTCGTGGTGTCCTTCTAAGTCGCGGCGCTTTTCGTCGAATGTCCTCTCATTGCTGCTTACGTTTTATACGAAAAAATGGCCGTCAACACTGAAGTATTGGTTTGGGCTAGTTGTACAACACTCGGAGAATATACATAGGCAGGGCTTCGCGTAGACAAGCGGGCAAAGAAATCACGTGTACCAAAATGAGGACAGGCGTAGTAAGCAAGTGTTCATTTTTGCGTCTTTAGAGGGTAGCCGTGCGTAGTGAGCTTTAGCTGACGAACTTTCCCGCTCGTGCCAAACTACACTGGTTTCAGATAGTGTGTTGCTTCCAAATCGGTGAACTTGCTGAACGTACTATCGACCAAAGAAGTTTACGAACCACGGGGTCTCAGAGAACGCTAAATATCTGAGCAGCCATTAAAAGTAACCAGTAAAACCGTACATCACAATGTTGTTCGCATATACCAGTAGAGGCTGGAAATAGGGAATACCAGGCTGCGTTTTGAGGCTGCGGAGATATTCAGCTTTTTGTCAGATCTCTTGGTCCGTAAACTTTTTTGGTCGATAGTGCATAGAATGTCTAGAGCTACTGCTCCAGTTACACACTTTTCTTTTTAATAAGCAGAATCCTTAGATAGCGCCCGTAGATTATGCCACAAAACTACTGCTTGAGCTGGTTTACATGCAGAGGTCGACATTAATTGCAGCAGAGATCAAAATACGGGATTGTCTAAATAACCAAATTTCACTAACCAACTTTTCGACTAGTCACTTCAGGGCGCGTATTGCAATTTGAGAATTGAAGGCAGCGAGTTATCAGGATACGTCCACTTGGAACAGTTCCGAAACCCAGTTTGGAATAATCGCTGCCGGACTTGCGGTGAAAATGCACCACTGTACTTTGCACTGCTTTAGGAAAAAAAAAATCCTTTCCATACATTCAAGCGCAAAATTAAGTGGGTTGCCATTTGTATTTCGCCGAACATATTGAGAACAAATGTCTCAGCAGAGAGAGAGAATTAAATATTTTAGTGATGGCTGTAGGCTTATGTCGGGAAGTGGATAAAAGGAAAGGAGCTATGGATGGCTTGCTATGGAAGCTTCGCACGGCGAAGCTCCATAGTAGGTTTAGTTTCTCGAAACCTTATGTCATTCTAAGAATTTGTTCTAAGTGGATGCGACTTGCCACCTGACCAGCTACAATTCGTAAATTGCAACATGCGCCGCAAAACAATTCGTTTTAAAGTCAATTAGGAAACATTTGCTAAATATTCAAATATGCATTTTGATTTCCCGTAAAAATAATGCCCGCCTCTTCTAGTAATTAAGCACGAGAAGTATGATTGTGCTACATATCACGGGAGGCTTTCTTGTAAATTATGTTAACACTAAAAAATATGCATGTTCCAAACACTGTGGGAATCGATGTCATGCGAAACATTTTGCTAGTATCTAGCAATCCATCATTCAAAGTGTTTTTCAAAGTGTTACCACACGCAACAACTTTTTCGTGTAAAGCAATAATTTCCGTGTATGATGCAAGCATATGTTTGACGACAGAAGCAAGACGGTGACGATAGTATGACGGTAACGTCATGACGACAGTTTCGTTTTTACGGCGGTGAATAAACGCTGCAAGTAGAGCTGCAATTGGGGCCAGTTGGTTATACATATCCTTGGAAAAACGCGCTGTTATGCACAGGGACAGAATTGGAGCACACGCCACACAGGCTGCTCTGTGGGGTGTATGCTCCAGTCCAGTTCTTTCCCTGTGCTATAGCAGTGCGTTTTTTTTTTTTTTTCAAGAAAATGTTACAGCCTCTTCTGTAATTACCTGGGCCGATCACGAAGACGGTATGATATCGCACAGCGGCTTCCTAGCTTTATCTGCTACTAGGAAAGAACTGGGGGTTGTAGGCCAATCCCGAAATAGAGTGCAGTCTAACACAACGTTGTCAAAACGTTAGCGGCCACAGGACAAGAATGGGAAAAACTGGCACACTGGAGATCGCGCACGTGGCCCTTGCTGGTGTTATCTCACGTAAAGCACCCGCCACTCGCCTCCAAGAGCTGGTTGGAGTTGGCGCGAAAAAAAAAAACATGGCTGTAATCATGGTTTAACAATAAGAAAAATTAGCGTAGCTTGCGCTGGAGGCTATCGATTGGCTATCGCAAGGTATTGGCCACGCATTTGGGCTAGGATAAGCACTACCAAGTCATCCCCAGCATTTTCCGGAATGTATTGATTATTGATCGATTATTGATTAGCTATTGATTGCTATCGATTGGCTATCGCAATGTATTTCCACGTATTTGGGCTAGGCTAAGCACTACCTAGTCATCCACAACATTTTCAGAATTTCCCGGATTAGCTAATAATTGGCTATCGGTTGGTTATCGATGACTGACTAAGCTTATGTAGTCCCAACCATGCTTAGCTAGACTTGGCCAGTCTCAGCTTCGCTAGTTCACAGGTGTATGTGAAATTGAGCTTGGACTCTTTCTGCACTGCCGCCAGGATCGGCCCACATTTTTCCCGACGCATCATGGACTTGCAGCCGGCTTAAACAGCTCCGCTGTTAAAAAGAAAGAAATGATCGTGGCCTAAAGGTTAAAAATCGGACTGCTGTGCGAGTCAGACGTTCTATATCCCAGCATCGGGCGGTTCAATTTTATTTTTATTTAATATACTTACGAGACGCGTGCCTTCCTACCTACTTATCGCAAGGTGGCTGGGAAGAACCAAAGAATACTTCGCAATAAATAAAAATCACCTGTATATGTTGCGAACGACCAATGTGCCTGGAATACTACTAGCCTATTTGTCTCATTTACTTTTGAAAGAGTCATATCCGATACGGTCTTTAAACAAGTCTCTCTTTTTAATTATGGGGTTTTACGTGCCAAAATTACCCTCTCATAATGAGGCACGACCTAGTAGATGACTGCGGATCAATTTGGACTACCTAGGGTTCTTCAACGGTCACCTAAATTTAAGTACACGGGTGGTATTGCATTTTGCCCCCGTCGAAATGCGGCCGCCGTGGCCGGGATTCGATCCCAGGACCTCGTGCTAAGCAGCCCTACACCACAACATCTAAGTAACCACGGCAGGTCATAAACACGTTTCACGCTTGCAATGCGGACTCAGTGACCACATGCTCGTGATGCCACACTCCGGGGTTACATAACAAGCAACATGGCTACCGACTGCTTTTCTGCACGGCAGGCTGCAAGAAAGCGCCTTTGAATCCATAGTCATCAGGTTAGTTTTCTCCAGTTATCCTCGTATTCGTCTGGCTACCGACTCGCAGAGTTGCATGGTGCGCAAAATTCCTCTCTCTGCGTTGGAATAAGGATTATAAACAGGGATAAGGTGCCTCAAAAAGGCTGGCAAATGTTTCGATAGGAGGACCTATCTTCGTCAAAGATAGGTCCTCCTATCGAAATGTTGGCCAGCCTTTCTGAGGCACCTTATCCCTGTTTATAATCCTTATTCCTCGTGTGATACTCCATCTGTCAGCCACCTCTTTTGATTTTGGACTCTCTCTCCATTGCAATCCTTATCTAGTCCCCCTGAAGAGTTGCCGTAGTCATGTGCTAAACATCTGAACTGAGTCTCCACTCTTCATTTCCCTTTTAGCATATGATAACGCCCCTATTTGCCCCCGCAGTTCACACGGTGGAACGAAAAAGAGCTTAGCATAGGTATAACCTCACCGGTGAGCCACGGAAAGCCGGTTTCTCTGAGCTTCTTTATCACGTCTCTCACTGACCCGGATGCAACACCCAGTACCGCTGCTTGCATAACGTTTAGACCTCTTCAATAAAACAACACCATCTGCATTGACAAGACCTATAACGAAGAAATCTGATAGGGCACGCAAACACATGCCATTAGTTCCGCTTACAGGATGCAGGAACATCGAAGGCGATAAGCACAGAAGAGGATTAGCCGGGCGTCTTATGTCCTTCGCAACTGGCGTGCGCTTTGTGTGGCAGCGTCCTATATATAGGCACAAATTACCAGCTGCACATATCCCGGCCTCTTCGCTGAGATTGAAGGGGTATAATGGGGCATGCAGACCCTCTTATCGGTGCTCTTAGACTATATTACCAGAATATAATTGCATTATCATTTACTTGGTAAATCATTTTTGCGGACCACGTGGGAGATGAAGGTTAACAAAAGGGAAATATTGTCGTATGCCCGATTTATTTCAAGTGCGAAACTCTCTTTCTGGGAAACCTGTACGGGTTTCCTCTGTAGCTTCGCCCTGCAGTCGAATTCACCCCATATTAATAATTATGTACTTCCGCTGAGCAGTTCCGGGAATTTCACGATGTTTTTTTTTTTTTTTTTTGCGTCTTTGCAATCTATCCTCAAAACGTTTTTTTTTTCACATTTTTTTCTGCGACAAAGCTGTGTTATAAAATCGGCCAATTATCTCTACTTAGATAAAATCTAAATACTCACCTCGCTTTGTGCGTTTCCAGAATCGAGTTCCATCATGTAAGAGGGAATGAGTGCTTGCCTAGTAAGGTAAATCCACCTCTGTTATATAACTCCACCAAGTGATAAGAGCTGCATTATAAGAAAAAAAAAGAAGTTGACGACCAACATAGAAACATGCATATACGATTCGGTTGTCTCGAAGAAGCTTTGTTTCCAACTCAGCAAGGAAATATTGGCGAAAGACTCATACGTCTGCACAGATTGCACAGGCACCTCATAAGCGGAACAAAAACTGAGTAGCGATGAACCGTTTTATACTAGTAAAGTTTGAAGGTAAGGCGTGGAATTTGCTTTTGTTCAGTAGGCACGACATATCCACGGCTCCAGTAAATTATGCCTTGTTGATACGGAACTTCTTGCGATAACGCTAAGAAACCCTTTGCGCCTTTACTGTTGTAACGGATGTTCTATAAAATGCCTCTCGTCGTGTATCTATTGTCTCACTAGCATAAATTCGTCTTCAATCAGCACAGAGATTGTTGTAGGCGACTCCTATGAAATTTCCTTTTAGTACGTAATCGCTAGCAATCATGAACGCCTGTGCAAGCCTCGGTGTCAATGCCTGGCCACGTGAATAATAAATGTGTGATGTATGCGGGCTCAGGCCCTGCTTTTCCTCGTTTCTTCGGCATTGCAGCACCTCAAGGGAACCCGACAGACAAGAGCAAATTAACGGAGAAGATACATTGTGCTGCATTCAAGCCAGAAACTTCACGTGGTGCGCGTTCTGCAATTCTTCTTTATGCAGCCTCCAGATCGCTAGAAGCGTGGTCAAGTAAACTGAAAGTATGGGTCCACAAACGACGATATCCAGCCATCTTCTTTCTGGGATTTTACGCGCCAAAACCAGTTCTGATTATGAGGCACGCCGCAGTGGAGGGCCCCGGATTAATTTTGACCTCCTTGGGTTCATTAACGTGCACTACAACGCAAGCACACGGGCGTTTTTGCATTACGCCTCCATCGAAATGCGGCCGCCGCGACGGGGATTCAATCCCACGATCTCGTGCTCAGCAGCGCAACGCCTTAGCTGACTGAGCCACCGCGGCGGGTAATATCCAGCCACATGCGTGGTCTGTGGAAAGAGAGTAGTAAGACAACACAGATAAGTAAACTAGATGCCACGTTTCGTTGTTTACCCTGTGCTGGCGGAAGGGTATGAGAGAAAGAAAAGGCACAAAGACAGGGCAAATGCCATCATCTGCAGCTGCTTGTACACTAGAGATGCGTACCAAGTCTATAAACTGAAGCAAATATCTGTCCAATGCTCCAACCATTAGGCTGAGATCGCACGCATACACACCAAAGCCGATAAGCTCTTTGAGACGTTTGGCGCTTGCGTCACGTGTGAGTTTCTCGTCTTCTATCCTCGTGACAGCTCACGCTTTGAGACGCTGTTTTAGAATGCACGATACCCAGTATCGTCTCACACTCCCCAGAACGTGCCTGGTAGAAGGCTAACATTACGTAAAAATGGGCGACGTACCACTTTCATGATCGCGGGGTGGTCGAACAGATTCGAACCGTTTCATCGCCGCAGAGCAAATGCTATCGTCCCCCTTCCCATAATGTTCATGACAGCCTCATAAGTACGTACGACTGTATAACGCGTAGTCGCTCATGACATCACAATTCGTGTCTACTCGATCACGCCCGTACAATACCTATGTAGAACCCAACAATCGGCATGTGGCAAGCTCGCGTCCACTGGCGGGAATAGAAACCATGCAGTCAGTGTCACACGAACGTCGTCACCGTCGTCTTGCTGCGGTTGTAACACAAGACGACTCGCATTACAGACAACTGTTCGTCTTACCCCAACACTTTGGTTCACCTGGTAACGCTTTGAGTACTCCAAAACAATGCTGGGTGGCCAGCTACCAGCAAAACGCTTCGTATAACATCGATCCTCACAGTGCATGGGATTTGCTTCAGTTTATTCCTTGTTTTGGCTAATAGAAAACATTTTAATAGCATTTGTCCAGAAACAGTCATAGCATCCGTGCATTTTTCTTTCTCTCTCTCTCCTTATTTTTTTTTCGCCTTTGGTGGCGTAATCTACGGCTCCAAGGCCTACAATAGACATGAGTGAGAAATATTATTCTGCATTTAGAGATGTACTTCGCGAATAGATGTCTAGCGTGAAGCTTTTAACGGTCCATGACAGCAGACAGAAATCGTGATGAAGAAACAAATAAAGATAACAAAAGAAGATGCGGTAATTTCGTGCCACAGACACTAAGTAGGCTGCAAACATAATCCGCAAGTGTCCATAAAATGAAGGGTATGAAAACTTTTCTGTAAGCTTGCTGGTGCAATCAAAGACACATTTCTCGTCGAGAGGGCTTCAATGGATGAATCGCGATAGGAACTGAAGCATAATACGGCAGTCAAATCCATAAAGAGAGGATGACAAATTTTAAAATGCATTGAAAAGAAGTCCCTACACTAACACTCTGAAGTACTCTGTAGCTTTGCAGCCATGTTCATTAAGAGAGAGTGCAGTTATAAAACATAAATCCAGATATGCGCAGACGGTACCCAAAGAAGATGAGCATTTAATAAGGTGTTGTTAAATCTTCATTAGGTGAGAGTAACAGCTGTATGCGTTTCCTTTCGCCGTTCTGGCCTCGTGACGCTTTGTCCTTCAGACCAAACTTTTTTTTTCCGCGCAGAAACCATGCCACGCAAAAGGGATAAGATCAAGCATAGGCACCACCCTTTAGGGTAAAGCTAGTGCTTGGACCTTATCCCTTTTGTTTCTGTCATGAAACACCGACTAGCTCGATCGCTCACGCTGTTCTTACGAGAAGTGAGGTCGATGTTAAAAACAACTCGACAAAATGGAAAAGCAAGACAAGTAATACCAGAAAGCACAATAAAGGCTCGAAGTCTTAGTTTTCCTTCGGCCCCATCTCTTCCAAAATAAGTAAAGCGCATGCAGCCAATCATACATAAATGAAAACAGCAGTGTTCATATAAGAATTGAGAACAGGAGAAAGAAGAGGGGAAACAGATAAGTAGATAGAGTAGCACAATGCCAGAGCACAGTTCGGCACAGAAATTTTCGAGAAGCCAGCATGCGACCAGCGCTGTATTCTGGCTTGGCGTGTCTTTGTCCAATGGCGAAGGAGGGCATTAACATAACAAGTGCCTTTGGCGAGACTCCATCACATAGGCGCAGTGCGACAAGACAACAGACCTCGGCCCTTTTTTCTTTGTTGCAATGGTATAACTCGCGGCTTTCATGACTTACACTTCGCTGTATGGGATCTTTGTCAGCGTTTTCAATCCCCGTTGCTCTAAAAGCGGTTGAAAGACACATATTTGTGCCATCCGTATGAGTGAGCGTAACCTTCTTACCCTTTCCTATAGTTTAACCTTGTCCGTCAGTGCGTAGCTTGTTTATTTATTATCGTGTATTATCCTTCATACACTGATTTACTTTTTCCCGTGGTCGCTTTCCTAACTGTATTATTAGGGTTATCAGGTTATCGTCATGACAATGATTTTTCCGCTATGCGATGGACAATCAAGGCGGTCACTTTGTGCGAACGAAGCTCCGATTTCTATCGTTATATAGGCATATACAAAGTCGTTGACCCTTAAAGGGACACTCAAGACAAAAATCATTTCTTCTGTATCAGTAAAGTACCCTTCTACAATATCAAAATAACCACTCTATCCAAGATAAGACGCTTGGTATGTCAGAAAGAACGCACTAATAATAGACGGGTGGCGACCCCTTCTTCAAGTTCCCGCACCAGCCTGCTGTGACGTCATGAATTTTTGACAATGTCTTCCAGGGCCTAGTTAATTTTCTGGTGGTGAAGATACACTACGTTGTGTTCTAAAGGAGCCAAAGATTAAACAATGCGAGTTTCGGAAACATTTACTCAGCCATTGTTAAATGCGATTACTTTGAAATCCATGACGTCACAGTGATGTATCGGGGTTTAAGAATCGGTGCGAAATTCAAAAACAGAAACTTTGACCTGAATGATTTGTTTTGGTGTGCAACCTATTACTTCGAAGTTACCAACACGTGAATTTTGAAAGAACGCTTTAACCGTCTTAACTTTGTTAGTGATTTGCTTTAGTGTCCCTTTAGAATATTAGAATGATGAAGGGATGCCATTCGCGCAATGGCCAGACATATGCTGTTTGCCTTTTAGGGGAAATATTTCATTAGTGTTAAAGCCAGTGTATCTACAGCAGTTATTTTGCTTTGTATGTAATGCGTGCCCTATAAGACACTTAATTCACCAATATATAAGGAGGAAGATTTAACTCGGGGTTAACTCTAATTTCCGGAACTGAATACCTCTAAAACTCGTTCAAGTGCTTATTCAATATGTAATAATTATGTTGCATTTAAGAGAGTGGCTAGCATAATTTGTTTTCTTACATCAAGGAGGAATAAACATTTATTGCGGAACCAGCACTTTAAGATCAACTTCTTTACAAATATTGCCGGGAATAGGTAGGCTTAAAAAAAGAAAAAAAACTTCGAACACCAAGCTTTACAATCTGTAACTCTAGTTCAAAATTAAATCTTTGAGGTATGTAAACTGTGTCTCTTAAAGCTCCGGAAGCTGACAAATTCTATGAAAGAGTTCACAGCTTACGTGCTGTTTTTACCATGCTTACAAGGGTTTCGCAAATGTTCTGGTAAGAAATCATGAGTGTAATTCAGACTAATACACCCATTTCGTTCACTCTATCCATCTAAATTTGTGCCGCTTAAGCGAATTACGATAACGTCGTTTATTGCCGATTTCGCACTTCCCAACAACTTCTGAAAAACTTCCATTGGTGGCAGAAATAAAAAATTGCAATGGTAAATCGATAAATTTGAACTTTTTTTTCTTTTAGATGCAGCAAACTTCACCAAATTCGTCTGAGGACATGCTGAGTAAAATAATTACTTCTTTCCCACATCCCATAAGAAGTCCTGAGATAACTCTTCCTCTTAAAGGAAGGTTACTCTACGAGATTTTATACCTAATTTAACTTCATATACAAGCATTTTATTAATAATTACGCGGTTAAATTAACTGCGGACCACAGTGTGCAATTGCACGCGCCGTACGTTCAGGAGATCTATTGTGCGAATGCACAGTTTTTTGTAACTGTATCTGTAGGCCTTAATTATGGGTTTGTGCCTGGTATATGTATTCTGTTATTGTGCCCGTGCTCAGGACCCTGCGCATCGGCAGCATTGGAATCGGCTTGTTGATGCCATTGCACTGTGTCATGCCTTTATTTCTTGTCTTTCTTTGCCAACTGCTGCCCCCTTTAGCCCACTGTGGCTTAATAGGCGGGAAGCAACTTTGCACGGCCGACTGCATATGCCTTTCCTCTCGTGACCTTTCTTTCACTCGTATATATAAAAAATCTGCCAAATACCAAAGAGCACACACAACACTCGTTGGGAGCTCACAACAATGCACTGTTCCTATTAATTGACAAATAAATGGATACATGAAATTTGTCACCTTACATTCTTTCCCACCTTCACCGTACTTCATCGTTTTTTCGCGCTGTTTCCCAGTTTGAATATGAAATGTGGCTAATTCGGAACGCACACTACTGGGGCCCAAACTAAGGCTGGAGAAAGACAGGACACAGCGCTACTTGCAGCTATGGAACAATGGCTACTTCGAAACGCAAGCTGCTGGGGCACAAGCTAAGGCACTTTCTCGTGCCTTAGCTTATGTCCCGGTAGTTTGCGCTCCGAATTTGCCACGCTTCCGTGGCAACTCGCCTATTTGTCGCTTTTGATGAATATGAAGTACTGAGCCAAAGAAACCACTTTGCTAGACTGTTTTGTTTTTTCATGTATCAGTGAATGTTTAAGCCTCGAGCTTCAGTAGTGACACCTGCTTTCTTCTTTTTTTTGTCACGCAGCTTCGTCGCTGGGCGGCCACTGCGACCACGACGAGGCGTGTGCCTTTTCGGTGACTCACTCGTCCTGCCAGAGCAACGAGTGTCGCTGCCTCGATGGACACGAGCCCGACGCACACGCCACCAAGTGCACGCCCAGTGAGTATATGCGTAGTACGGCACAGCCAGAAAGACCGTGCTCTACATTTTTATTTATTAGTTCCCTCAAGGCCCTAATGCATTTCGGAGGGGAGTGGTATAATCGAGAAAAACAATAAGCATAGAAAATTCTTGGTTACGCAATGTAAGCAGATAAATGAAGAAAACGAGCTACATACTGTATGGAAGCCCCAGGAAGGCAATTCCATTCTTACGAATTCCGTGGGATGAGTGAGTAGTTTCAAGCATTTACGCAACAGGTGTTAATGTCGACTTCATTGCTACGAACAATGCGTGACGCAGGATAATACAGTGGGAAAATTAGATCATGCGGTACTGCGGGATATGGTAACAGATTTTTTGAAAAAAAGCCTGCAAGGTTTGCGGCGGGATGCAAATGAGGGCAGTTCAAGGGCACTTATCATAGACGTGACAGTAGCTTAGTAGTTATAATTTTAAGTAATAAATGTGGTCGCCGTTATTTGGTGCAATAATAATTGTAGTAAAACGTTTCTTGAACTTCTTTGCAGCTTGTTCAAATGAAAAAAAAAAAGCGTAGCTTAAGTTATTGGAAAAGTGACTCTTACTCAAAGACGTATTATTATGGTATTTGCGCTTGAGTAGACGTACTCAATCATAACTACTCAATCGTACTCAATCATATCATAACGTACATAAATTACGCTCTAGTTAACACGTAGCGTCGTCCTTGCGTTGGTTATTAGAGCGTAAATGGATAATGTAACTTAGCTCAGATACAGACTTTATTTTAACTACGGCCTCTAAATTGTGTTAATTTATTCCTTTACTTGCAGCTTTATAGCCGTAAGTGGAACCGCTCAGTTGAATGTGACAGAGCTGTTGCGCTATATGGACTCCTAAGCATTGCAATTCCTTGAAGCTGGTTACAGCGACAAACCTGCCCGAGACGCAATTCGCTGCTTCTCGCAACTACTGTGAGGTTGCATCCCGACGCGAGCGAGAGTTCTTTATGCTTTAATTAGTGATGTCGCTGAAGCGATGGGGTAGCTGCGACATCCTAAAAGGAAACCGAGACATCCTAAAAGGAAACCATGCAAGGGCCACTCAACGTAGCGTAACGATAAACTGAGGCTTAACATTGACACATAGAAAGACGACAGTACGCAGACGGCAGTACGCAGAAAATACATTCATTGAGTTGAGCGGGCAGTGAAGAAATAACTGGTAGTCTACCGGTGCGAAAGTATTGGTGAAAATGGAAGGACAATATAATCAGAGTGGCAGGTGATCGCATGGTACGGCCGCAATTTACTTGACTCTGCATGCTTACGAGCGGTTCAATTGACGCACTACCCAGTTCTTGTCTGAGAGAGCACATGGAAGCAAGTACGAACATGCTTATTTATTTATTTATTTATTTATTTATTTATTTATTTATTTATTTATTTATTTATTTATTTATTTATTTATTTATTTATTTATTTATTTATTTATTTATTTAAATATCATTCTTTGCCTACTTCAGCCATTTTGAGTCTATCTATCATCTATCTGTCTAGCCTCTTGCGCCAACCCAGCGGCTCAAGACCTGCTTGGACCATTAGGTATAGGCACTTGCTCTTGGTCGTAAGGCTGTCGTGGTCGTTCCATTGTGGTCATTCCAGCTTCGTGGTATCTTACTCTCGTCACGCCTTAGTCGTCATACAGTCTTGATGAACTCTTTGTGACATTGCCATAATGATGCCGTCGTGCTCTTTCAATGGTCATCATTCTAGCTTGGTGATATGACTCTCGTCATGCGATCGTCGTCAGGCTTTCTACTCCGATGCAGTGACCAAAGTTGTCTAATACCATTGGCCACAAAGTATGGCCTCGTGATGGTGATGGCTTCGTGGTCGTTGCATCGCAATCATTCCAGCTTTGTAATCCGTCTCTCGATCGTCACACCGTCCTTGCCACGCCATTGTCGGCATACAGTCGTCATGAATTTATTGTCCTATCGTCGTGGGGATCCCGTCGCGGTCAATAAGTCGTCGTCACTTCAGTATCGTCATCATACCACTTTCGCTATCTATGGACTTCATCCACGTTCGTCCTTCTATCGTTATCGTGCTGTCGTCATTAAATCGTGATTATGCCACCGTTATCGAGCCATCATCAGCATTACATGTCGTCGTCACATATACGTTATCATGCATCATTTGTAATACCGTGATCGTCATGCCAGACGTGTTAACCTGGGCATTCCCGCATCTTCAGCCTGTTGTCGTCATACGGACGTCGTCACGCTTTCGTCCTCATAGAGTCGTCGTCATCTCGTCGTCCTCTTGTCGTCGTCGTCGTGATTATTCTATCGTTGTAATTTAGAAATCGAAATCTCATTGTGTAGTCATGCCGACGTAGTTACACGCCTTTGTCGTTCGATCAGTATAATTTCTTCGTCATTTCATCGTCACCCTGTCGGAGTCATAGAGTCATCGTCACGGCTTCATACTGATGGACGACCTCGGAAAGCAAGCTCTGTAGCAAAGTGGGTCGATATCGGAGTATGTGGCATACATAGCAAGCAACGGCAGTCTCAGAATTACCAAATACAAGTGTTAAACGTGACTTGAAATACCTTGAAACTAGCTAAGCTCTGTATTTGTTTTCTTCAGAAAGCAATGTTGTCCATCTTTGCCGATAGAGGAGGAGAAGGAAAACAAGAGGTGAAAGGCAGGAAGGCTAACCCGATTAAGTGTCCGGTTGGGTACCTTTTTAGCTAAGCGTGAGCCGATGCCTCTAAAATGCATCACCTCACGGCAAGCTTATGCGGGAACTTGAGGGCGGGGCTGCAACCTGTCTTTATAGTTCTTGCCTATTTTCTGACTTTCGGATCCTCTTCTCGCGGTAACAGAGGTTTCTTCGGTATCGTAGAAGAGTAAATTACAAATCCAGCAGAAACTGTATTTTTTTTTCGTTGCGGGCCCTTTAAGATAGTGATATGAATTCGTCGTCATAACCACGCTATGCTGACGCTACTTCACATGGCCTTCCAATGTTTTCAGAAAACCTTTTCTTATTATGATTTGTCCACTGTCAGGTCTCTGTCTATTCTTCATTTTTTGCGGCGAAGCTGTTATTCTCTATTTGGTCGGCATTTTTCGTGTTCGCGTCCGTCGTCAGCAATAAAGTAGGCCACCCCAGCGGCAGTGCAGGGCTATGAGCAGTGGCTCGTACCCCCGTGAGACAGATGCTTCAATCAGTCAGCAAAGGGAAGCAAACAGTGCATAGATTCGTTGCAACCACACCTACAACATACAAAACAGCAAACGTTTCAATAAAGAACAAGCGCAGAACAATCATCCAAACCATATAATTGATAAGGCGCTGCTGATAACAACGCGAAGCACTCCCCGCATATGTTTCCCGGATAAAGATCAGCATACTGTTGCGCAAGCTGCCGCGCTGACGGCAGCTTGCGACGTGGGGAGTCCAAGTACACTAGCCTTTCGCATATAAAAAGAACCAGCCCAGCAACTGGTTTCAATGTTGTTGCAGCACCGCTATGGGCGGCGGCGTACTGTCAAAATTACCATTACTATCATTGCTACAATTACTCTAAAATAGCATTACTACTAATGCCATAAAGTATTGCATACACCCCTCAGTAGTTGTAGTGTGGTTTTCAATGGCAAGTAAATTTTTTCTTGTTTATTTTTTTGGTACCGCTAATTAGGGCAATTTGTGCACCAGTCGGAAGAGTAATATTCCGAAGTACAGTACAGTTACGAAAAAGCAAAGTGTATACAATGAGTAAGGAAAGTGCATATTTGTGCGAGTGCACATCATGCGCCGGTTGTGATCACAAACGTATTAAGAAATAGCCGAACCGCTACAAAAACAAGCAGAGAGGGGGGGGCTAGAAAAAAGTTAGGTTTATTTGACAAGCAATGTACATCCGTGTGTAAATACGCTAATCTGTGCTAAAGAGCTCACGAAAGAAGCGTGATTAAACAGAACATTGTCAGGGAGATCAACGCAGCTAATTGTCATGGACGAAAGAACTTGTCGAATGTGTTTACCGGCCCACCAAGATAAGAAGAAAAGAGAAACACTAATCACGGTAGGCGAACCACGATTAAATCTCCGAACCTATGCGACAGAAAACTCATTAGCGATTGCCATTCAGAAAGCTGAAAAGATTCAGTCGCAGGTTAAAAAAAAACAAAGACGACCTTTATTTATTTTTGCCAGGTTTTGGGAGTTGCACTACTGCGCCGCCGTCTTTCCATTTGCCGTTAAATGACCCGTAGCTGCTTACTTATTCACCTTCAATTTGCATCGCGGGCTTTGCGCTCTGTAATGAAATAAGTGGAGCCGTCTTCTGGAACGCCAAATTGCAGTAGAGGAGCGCTCACAAGCCGTGCTTTGCGGGTGCTGCGTATTCCACGTCTCAATATTCGCGTAGTTTTATTAATGTCATTATTTTATCATCTCTGGGATGTCACTTGGCTGTGCAGGCTTAATGCAGGTACCGAAACATTCGGTGATGTATTTTCTTTTCTTTCTGCAATATTTTGCCATTTTATTGCGTGAGAACTTGTTAGGGGTACGGGAGCGTTTTGCGTAGCCCTTGCTAATTTTTGCGTATAGAATATGAATGTAGACCCTAAATACGCATAAGAAACAGTGTATAGGCGCATCATGTGCTCAAGGATAATTACGCGAAAAGTGTTCCCTGCGAAAAACTTAACTATGTGTGCGTGGCATTATTTAGAAAGAAAGGTTTGAACGCATTCATGCGGTATTGATTGGAGTAAATGTTCGTAGAGAGGCGCAGTGGGCTACTTGTCGACAGAAAGAAGAGACTTTACTTACGACACTAGTCCGAGTCATGTTTGTTTTTCGATGTGGACCACGCTACGTGTCGTTAGAGTGAAAACAGAACCAAGAAAACGACTTCGCAAGATTTTTTTCTTTGATTTTCAAAAGGCGGTATTTTGTGAAAACTGAGCCACAGTACCCAGGTGTGGCACTTGAACACTTGAGCGCGGCAGCAGCTCGCTCCACACGACATTGTTGATGTGGCACCATTTTATTTTGTAACGAGGAAATTTAAAAATTAACACTTGTTCGAGGCACCGGAAGTTTGTTATATAGTTCTTTATGCACTTGGTGAGAGCCTATTTGCCGCCAGTGCGAATAACTTTGGTGCCAAGCAATCCAAGAAGTGGGCGCGCCACCGAGATGAAGGGTACCTTGCGAGGTGCTCTGTATGCCAAACTCTTCTCTTCAACTTCGCCGCTAAACAACACGTAGATAGGAAGTATATTCAGGGCAGAAGAAAACACAGCACCACCCTCGTGTACAGATGCGTACGACTCGAAATTACCGTTTGGGCTTTGACGACAACCTTGTTCTATACACACTTAATTGTACGGGTCGCTACATCTTGCGGACGCTCAGTCTGCTCAGTGCGCTCAGCCGTTGTTCGGCGAAGCTGCCGCCAGATGGCGAAGTGGCCTTCAGAGCAATTTTACAGCGAAGCGGTTAGCCTCTAGATGCTAGATATGTTTCGTGTCCCCGTGCGTGGGCACATATATGGGCCGATCCCGGGGGTTGTGCAATACCGAGCCGACCCACGGAGGAGGTGAAGCAGGCTTCAAGCACTCAACGAAGTGAAGCGAAACCTGCATACATCCTTTGAAATCACGCATACACCATTCAGAACAGTATTCGTTTCAATAAATAACAAGCTCTATAAACAAACATCCGAACCAGATAATTGATGATAAGTCACTCCTGATAACAATGCGAAGCTCGTAGCGCTCCCCCCGTACGTTTTCCGTGTAAGATTACTGCCGCGGCGACGGCAGCTTGCAAAGTGGGGAGTGACATCACTAGTCGTTCGTATGTAAAGGAACCAGCGTACCAACTGATTTTATTGCTGTTGCAGAACCGCTATGGGTAGGCAACGCATAGTTAGGACTCCAAAGGAGCAGCATGAATACGAGAAGCTGAAAAGGAAAAAAAAATGACAGCAGATCCACGAGGTGAATGATGATGAGTGGGCGAAGCTCCGGAGGGAATCATCGGATCTCCCGCTTAAGGGGACGCTAGCACAAACGCGTTAGAAACGTGCAGTACTCTCTAGTAAGGGGGAGCGGCCACAGCGTCTTACGCAGCCATTTACACATGCCGGAACGTGCACCGCGTTTGCCGACGCCATCACATGACTGCTGAGAGAGTATACCCCCCCCGTATTCATAAACGCTCCTCGACTTGAACTTGACTTGCCACCGCTTTGGGCAGCGCGTTCGAAACGCGTTGAAGGTAAGGTGGAGAGGCCACAGCGTCTTACACCAGCTTCTTACACGGGCCGTAACGCGCTAGCACAAACGCGTTAGAAACGCGCTAGAAACGCGGCCTTTCGTTAATGTTGGCTATTTATAGCCATCGTGGTGCGTTTGTCCATGTCCGCTTCGTGGCGTAGTGGGCTAACGCCGCGCGCTCGGAAGCGAGGGGTCCCTGGTTCGATTCCGCGCTACGGACACAACCTCGGAATTTTTTTCTCATTTTTCTCAGACTGGTTACACACTACTACTACTACTACGACGGGGACGGAACGGGTGCCACCATAAGGAGCTTCGCCCCTAAAAGAAACGACAATATCTCCCGCGGCGGCGTGCTGTCCAAAAACCAGTACTGAAGTTACTGCCATTACTCTAAGTTACCATTACTGTCATTACTATAAAGCAATCAAGCATTGCATACCCCCTCAGCAGTTGTATTGGTGATTCGCCACAGCTTCGCTGGACATCCCCTTTCACAGGGCGTCGGATGGCGAGTCATCTCTTTGTCTGTCCATTTTGATGCGAAGTAAAGCAAATGTAACTATTAGAGTGCTATGCATTGTAATGTGCATGTTTGTTTAACAGCTCACTAAATCATGTATATCAGAGAAGCCTGGAGCTAGAAAAGCTTGGAAAGCTAGAAAAGTAGAAAACTATTCATATAACCATGAATAGTTTAACCATCAATAGAATAGAGTTGTTAGAGTTAACCATGAATAGAATAAACATGAATAGAACCAGAAAACGTTTCATATAACCATGTTCCATCAAGTCAGCAAGCAACTAGCCCACCTAAGTCTCATACAGGATAAAGCCCTCTCTCGTCGATCCCCATCTACTCTTATCTTCAACCAGCTTACACCATGAACGACAAATTTCGTCATTTCATAACACCATATAGATCGCTTCCATCCTCGACGGCGGTTCCATTCACTCGGCACCCATTCTGTAACTATTATAGATTGTCGGGTGTCTAGTCGGCTAACTGGCTATCTGACGATGTTCATATTGCCATTACATGGTCTGGGCCACTCTATTTCTTCCTTTTAATTTGCCTGATGTGAATTCTTAACACGCCAAATAATAGCAATACTTTAACAGGGTTATCTGTCTGCGCCTCCAAGCGACTGCGAGCCGTCCGACTTAAAATTTACTACTCAATAGACTCATCTGTTCGTTTAACTTACCTAACAGTATTACGAGCACTTGTAAAATTGACAGAACTCCGCAGCTTCACAGAACTCAGCGGCTTCGCTTGAATTAGCCTGGCTCGGATGGCTTCTGTTGCATGGCCAACATCAAATTTTGTGAAGGTAGCCATATTCATAATTGAAAATTTGTAAATTCTTCCTTACACTCTATACCAGCTTACACTTACACTTACAGCTGTACAGTCTAAGATGCACTCATCCCATGGGTACTTCGTGTCATCCACGCCCATCGTTTATTTTCCAGCGCAGTCTAATGTTTCCAAGTCTGTGATGTAGCTGTAACTTGATGAAAATAGCGGTCCGCCGCTCTATATTTGAACAGGAACGCTAGAAGAAAACAATAATAAAGAACACCACTTCTTCACGGCCACTCAAATTACCGACGTGTTGCACCCACAACGCTAAACTCTTTAATGGATACACCGCGCTCGGGCCATGCTCGCTACAAAATTGCCACAGAGCAGCCCCAAGGACAGCCCTCGTAAACAACGTTGCCTGCTTCCCTCTGCGAATTGAATTATTCAAAGAAGCCGGCGGTCTACGGTCTACAGTTTTCCGACACGAGTGAGAATGCTAGGCAACTTCCCGGGGCTGCCGAACCGTCCGAGTCACTCATCCTCGAGTTCTCGGCCTCTCACCATCACTCGCCGGTTCTCGCGTCGTCCTTGTGAAATACCCGCGTCCAGCGCACTTTCGGGGGTGCCATTAGCGAGGCAGAAGCGGTCGCCTTCGCTGGTGAACCTACATGCCCGCGAACAGCGTGTTTTTATGGACGGATAATGCGGCCTACCAAAGAAGCTTCCTAGCCCTTTGGCGGACTTGCATTAAACTATGGATGCAATTAAGGCGTGTCGAACGGCCTGGTCTGTATAGCAGGGGATTAATTCACGACTGTGTTGTCTGGGTTCTGCACAAAAATTAATACGCTAGCAAAATTAGTGCTCCGTAGATTCGAGCCTTCACTCACGTCCCAAAACTTTCTCGGTGGCGAAATTGAATAAAGCGCCATTTTGCTGTAGAATAAGTGTTATGTTCGTTTAACGCTCTGGATTCCGTTTCGTGGCAGCTGTAAACGCATAGCGACATGGTTTAATATATATGAGTGAAGTGTGTTTCTCAGGCAACATTCTTAGAAGCACTGATGTGGGCATGAAAACAGAGAGGGAAAGGGAAAGTCATGGAAGTTAACCAGGATGCACCTGGCTTGCTACGCCACACTGGGGCATAGGGAAGCGGGTAGAAAATGATAACGGAAAGAGAGCAAGAAAGCAATTACAATTCATGCCCGCGCATACACACAATAGGGTGTGAACACAGTAACTCTGCAACCGCGCGATCAGACGCGGTTGGCGAGTTCAGTCATCTTGAAAAATCGTAGCGCTGCTCTTTTGGCGCGCAGCGCGGAGGACGGTCGAGGGCATAGTCCCAGCATTTTTAGTTTTTTTTTTTAGTTTTTTGCTCCTGTGAGCGCTCTGTCGCCCAGTCGGCCTAAAGTGGCACGCAATGCTTGCATTTCAATCTCAAATGAGGGGCAGTGTACTAGCATATCTTGTATCGCCGTGTCATAATCACCAGCGCTGCACGAGGAATTTCCGCTGCACGGAAACAGTATGCGTTCTTACAGGCGACGCCCAACTACAAGCGGCATAGCCTCGCATCGAGATAGATCGGGTGGTAATCGAAGCTGCGATAAATGGTCAACAGAGTGTAGTCGTGAGTTGCCACATTCCGGTGTATTCCGACGTTCCAAAGCACAGCGACGGGCAAGGAAGTGAAGTCGACGCGCTGCATCAGGCTTTCACAATGGCACAACCGCAAGGTGGATTTATTCGTGGGCGGAACGCGCTGATTCGTCAACTCGTTCGTTGCCTACGATGGCGCAATCACCCGGTAGCCACAGAGATTTGATTATGCGTCCGTTTTCAACAGCGCGGTGGTGAGATGCCCTGATCTCGGACGCCAGCTGTTCATGAGGACCGTGACGTACGCTTGGCTGCAGTGATTGGAGAGCCGCCCTTGAATCACTGATGTGGCCAACCGGTTAGATGCCTGTTTATGTATGTAAGCAACAGCGACTCTGAGCGCGGCATATAATGACCCCGTTGGTGTTGTGGCATGGGAGAACTTTAGTCTTATCGACACCAATCTTGATGGGATGACCACCGCACAGAAGAAGCTTTTTGCAATAACCGAAGCTCCGGCATATACATGCACACTATTAGAGTATGTCTGATATAAGGGCTGTAAGTATATGTGAGAATGGAAGTTGACTTGAACAGAAACTGCGGGATCGTTCGTTCTAAGAAAGCAGAATAATTTCATAATTGAAAAGCCATTCGCTCTGCAGCTGGGTAAAGTCAAGCACCACAAGCAAGCCACTTACTATTTTTAACTGTATATTCTTTAGTCCAGGGGGTTATCTAGAGTTTCGATTTGTAGGGGGTGTTAAAAGAACGCGGGGGTGGGGATACGAAGTTATTAGTTAAATATTTCATGAGCGAAAGGCAGCGGGGGGGGGGGGGGGGGGTGAGGTTTACCGAATGTTTACCGTGTTCTCTATTTACCGACTCGGGCAATCCTATCTACAGGTTCGTAGTCAATCTGTATTATTATTGCGTAATGTATACGTATTCTTTTGCATTTCACGCTACTAATCTGTTCAGTTGGTTAACACGTTTACCTCCATACTGCACAGTAACATTGATTTGATATAATATGACATTCCATATTATGTGTATGCCCACAGTGCTGAATGCAAACAAGCGTGAAAACTCTTCGTCAGGCCTTTGTTGCTCTTTGCTCCTGCTCCCGTTTCTGTCATAGAAGCAAATCAACCTCAACACGAGATTTATATCTCAGTAAAAAAACCTAACAAGAGTTTCTGAACACCGTCCAGTCGGGGGTGGGCTTTCACAGTTCATAGCGGTTACCATGTTACCATTCCTTTTTCGTTTTTCCTAAAGTCCCTAGATTTTAAAGCAAAAAAAATATCTAGGGACTTTAGTTTTTCTGAGGAAGCAAAACCGACACGGAAAACAGCTTCCGAGAGTGCAGGATGCCCTGCACAGTAAGTGCTTCTAGAACTTGATTGCGACAATCCGTGGTTACTTCTTATGTTAAGGCGTGCACTTTGAGGTGTAACAGTTACCATGAAAAATATTTTTTCTTTCTGTAGCGAGTGCATCATTTTTTCTCCCTGTGAACCGTACAGCCGCGAGAAATGTATCGTACATTGGACACTACGCGCGCGAATTTTTTTTTTTTCGCGCGGATTCACAGGAAGGAAAGAAGAAGGCGTTCCCGTGGGGGCGCTATTGACGCGACGTCTTGGTAATTTATCATAGTTTGCGCACAAGAACGGTAGAGTGGAGATCAGAGTGAATTCTCGTGTTTGGTTCCAGACATGAACGTCTAGAGTTGCCCTGCTTTTATTCTACTTTGCCTTCGTCTAGCCGAGGGTGTGGAACGAAAGATAAATCACGCATTTCAAAGAGACGCCGAGAAGGAAGACTGTGGGCCTCGGCCATTACCCGCCAGACCGAGAACCATCGGAATGGCCTCATTCAACGGAAACTGCAAAGGCTTACAACGTGGTCAGCAAAGGTTATAACGTTGCACGTAGTACAAGCCGCTGGTACTGGTAAACAGCTGATACAGCAACACTAGAAAGCGCACCGTGACAACAAGCTTGGTTGTAGCAATAAATTAACACTAGAGATACAACGCTGGTTGCTCTTCATTAGCCTAAAACATTTTTACCGAATGTGTGACATCATACATTTGTTTCATCGTCACCTTTACCCTTTACCATCATCTACCTTCTTCTGTCCCTATTTGTCCCACTTCCCTAAGTGTAGGAGTAGCAGGTCGGAAGCATGTCCTTCGTGCTGACCTCCCCAATATCCCAAAATTAAAAGCTCTCTCTCCCTCTCTCTGTCTAAAGAGCAGCACTGAATTAGTTCAGTCTACTGAACCTTTTAGAGAATTCATTTGTGTTTGGTTTATGATGTCGAGCGTCTGACGCCATCTCGTTTGGCTGAAAAGAATAATGGTGAAACTGCACAGACGTGTATTATTGCGAAAGCATTATATGCCCCATGAAGCGGGAAATCGGCGAGCGTCCGGCGTTAACACCCGATGGCAAGAGAACCCACGTGATCAAGTGATGACGTGACGTTCCCAGCACTGGACCTGCTGCGGTTCGCACTGCGAAAACCCGCGCTGAGCAGCCATGGCGTTGGACAGACGCAGTAGCTCACTCACACCCCCAAAAATTACTTTCCCCAATTCGAAAATTCAGTTGACCGACCCGTTCCACTCCCAAACTTGACTTCATCCATCCCCAAAGTTGACTTTGCCCAATTCGAAAATTGAGTTGACCCACGTTCAAAGCCAACCTGGCCCACTCCGAAAACTGACTTGGCCCACCCACAAAATTTGGCTGTCCACACCCCCCCCCCCCCAAAAAAAAAATTGTTTAGCCAAGCTCAAAAATTTGGGTGGCCCGCCCCCAAAGTTGACTTTGCTCAATTCGACAATTGAGTTGACCCACGTTCAAAACCAATCTGGCCCACTCCCAAAAGTGACTTGGCCCACCCCCAAAATTTGGGAGGCCTACCCTCAAAATTGACTTCGCCGAATTCGAGCACATGACCAAGTGAAAAGTATTGCGCGGAGGAGTCAGATTGCTTTCTCATTCAATGCACGTTCGCAGACTTAAGTGCTTCTGTAAAGTTTTATGAATAATTACAGAAAAACGACATGTCTATGTCATCATCCCCCCTCATCCAGCCTTTATGTCCCCGTTCCCCCCTACTACGTTATCAGATACCAGACATCACACAGACCTAGTACATTCAAGTCGTCGAAGAAGCATACGTGAATTACTCCTTTACCGTTGTACATCCGTCTTCTATGTCATCATCGCCCCTCATCCAGCCTTTATGTCCCCGTTCCCCCCTACCCCTGTGCAGAGTAGCAGGCTAGAGCATGCTAGCTCAGGCCGACCTCTCTGCCTTCCTTCAAATAAGTTATCTCTATCTCTACATTTTTACAAATGCACACAAGTTCAACAAATGTGATGCACAAAAGTGGCAAAATACCCGTTTAAGACAGTGTCAAGCAAGAAGAAGAAATTTCAAAAATATTATTCGTTGCTTATCCCTGTTCCCTTCATCAAAGGGAATGTTCCATTCTAGACTATTCTCCTCCAAAGAGGATAGATGATGAACAATATCCCCTTGTCGGGATCGAGTCGTGAAATCTTTCATAACGTGTAACCGTGATCGCCATATACCTCATTTCTAACTAACTTTCGTTTTTCGAGGAGAAAACAATCGTTATTACAGAAGTGAATGAAGGAAAAAGCTACCCTTTTCACTCTTCGCTCCCTAAGCTCTGCTCCAGTATAGTTAACATGGCGTCATGAATAGCGAAGTATGTTCACATATATCTAAGCGTTTTGTGTGAATAATTCTCAAAACTGACAAAGTGCAGTCGTTGGTTTATTTAAAACGCAATGCATTGATTTGCTCGTCGGTAAACTAATCATTTATATATTTCTAGCTTACGTAAACTCCACATAAAGTAAGATAGTTACGTTTATCGTATCCCAGAAATGTAATTTTCCGATTTAGCACAATTTTAGCCCTCCTCCGTGCTATCCCTCTCGGTGCATGAAAGCAATCAGCAAACTTTTAAAAGAACAAGTGAATTAGGCTAAAAAATTAATTGTGTATCAAACACACTAACACGCGTACCATCAGCGATACTTCACATTTGGGAGAACACAATGGAAACGTTAGCGCAACCACTCGGCAATGTGATTGCGGTCAGGGAAACGCTATCTGTAGTTCCCAGTAGTAAACATTAACTGGACCATCAGAGATAACAGACATGGCTTCCCGCGCCCGGCGGGAGCCACACGATGTAAGGACTTTCGATAACTAAACCACGCATCCTCTACTTGAATTCAGTCACCCGAGGAAACAGACTGGCTTTATAACAGGATGTTCGGTAATGGATCACAGGCATTTTATTCCTGAGGTGGAGAAAACTTCGGTATACAATGAACCACTTTATGTGGTACTATGATAAAGACGTTATCAGATGCCAGACATCACGCAGACCTAGTACATTCAAGTCGTCGAAGAAGCATACGTGAATTACGCCTTTACCGTTGTACATCCTTCCTTCTATGTCATCATCGCCCCTCATCCAGCCTTTATGTCCCCGTTCCCCCCTACCCCTGTGCAGAGTAGCAGGCTAGAGCATGCTAGCTCAGGCCGACCTCTCTGCCTTCCTTCAAATAAATTATCGCTATCTCTACATTTTTACAAATGCACACAAGTTCAACAAATGTGATGCACAAAAGTGGCAAAATACCCGTTTAAGACAGTGTCAAGCAAGAAGAAGAAATTTCAAAATATTATTCGTTGCTTATCTGCGGGAAGTTAGTCAACGTCCTAGGTATAAATTGGAAAGAATTATGTGTAGGTATTTAAGGGATCATTTGCCATTAGAACAGACATTATGTGACGATCGGCCAGGGCGGGCAGATAAAGTTGAAATTTGAGTACCGTGATACTAGAGTTACAAGAATAACCACCTAGGACGAATATAGTAGCACGGTTCCGGACTGATTCAACTATTTTATTAGGTTTAATTCGTATGGTGATATATCTCACTTCAATACTCATCTTTCGGGGGACAAGTGATCTCTAGGCAAACAGCTTAACAGAGGAGGCACATGAGAAAGGTTGCGGCGAAGTTAGCTTATGACACCGTTTGCAGAATTAGTAATTTGATTATTATCATCAGTTCAAGCTAGGTCGCGGGAGATGTCAACGAGAATATATTTGAACGAGTCAGCGAGAGTTATAGAAAAATTGATAATGAAGTAGCAGGCGTTGAAAAATCGCGACGACCGTGCAAGGAAAATAATATTCTTATTAACATTAGCAGACATCAACCAATTTCCGCATCACTTTTCTATTCGGTGAAAAATGTTCTGGAGGATACAAATATCAGATGCATTATTATGAGGCTGTAAACAAGACAGTCATCGGCCAAGAGGCGTATTTTCGATTAGACATTAAGGTGTAAATCGTTCACATAAATACGCAAAAAATGTTGTCCGAGGGCGGTACCTTGGGAAACACCAGATGATATCTGTGTGAAAGACGATGAAGTAACATAGACGAACTGATGACGTTGCGTTAAAAATACTTGAATCCTGCTAAAATCTGATTGCTGTAGGCGTAATCGTGAGAGCTTAAATTGCTGCCTGGGCATCCTGCAGCGCGTGAGAACTGTTCGCGTGCGCTCCTCCTTTGAGCGTACCCCACCGATGTTATCAGACGAACAACGGTTCTTGCGCTATCATATCACATGTGAAACGCCGATGTCATTCAGAATCATCATTGTATATCTGTTTATTTTCTCAATGCACAGTTTGTTTTGGACGCCCAGTAGAAGGAAGAGAATGTTCGCAAGTTCATAAGACTATATGGTAAACTAAATTCAGCATTAAAAAAACAAAAAAAACAATAAAAAACACCACAACACGAAACATTGCGGATGTACCAGTATCAATAACATACAAGTAAAAGAAGGAAAAGTTCATATTCGCAAGCCGGCTGCATTCAAGAAAATAGTATAAGATCCAGACCGTAAGAGGGCTAGTACGGAGCGCGATTAGCTCCGCAGTGGACTGCGAACAGAGCCTTTGAGTACCCTAAGAATAGCATCGCAATAAGGAGGCGGGCGAATTCAGTTAATGACCTAATATCAAGACAACGAGTACGCATAACTAGAGGTTATGATGCCTGTGTGTATAGGCGCGTCTCTCAGTTGTATTATTATGAAAAAGATATTTCTGGGAAATTCGCGGGCCGTAAGCGCGATATGATTACGAGGCACGCCGTAATGGGGCACTCGGGATAAATTATGACCACCTTGGATTTTAACGTGAACCTAATCCACGATACACGGGCGTTTTGCATTTTGCCCCCATCAAAACGCGGCCGCCGTGGCTGGGATTCAGTCCCACGCCCTCGGGTTAAGCAGCGCTACGCCAAAGCCCCTGCGGCACCGCAGCCGGTTCAGCGGAATTATGCTGAGAGGAACATTCGCTAACAACCTCGAGCGCTTAGCCGTATGGTAAGAAAAATATATTATTGCACTAATCTTGAAACAGATTCGACTGTTGCTATTTTGTGTTTTATTATCTCTGTTATTACACTAATCTCGAAGCTGTTCCCGTTGCCGTTTTTTTTTTTCCTATTAGGTTTCTAAATTGGAAACTTCCAACCTGTGTGGACTCGACGGTCTGCAGTACGTAATAAATAAATAAACAAAATAAAAATAGAGTAAGAACGAGGTTATAGCGGAAACAATTCCGAGGCATGGAACTTCTTATTTGTGAAAACATACTTCGTTCCGCTAAATTACCTGATTCGTAAAGCTGGGACTTTACGCACTAAAATGAACAAAGAAAGTGAAAGTTCGAGGCACGTGTCCCTTACACGCTCAGATAAACGCGCGCCAGAAAGACGGCGAAGTACGGTATAGTTTCCTACTAACAAAGCAATTCTTCCGTGTTCTCTTATGTTATTACTTGTTCTACTCTGTTTCTTCCTATACACCGTGCTTCCTTAGCTCTAAGGCGCGACGTGAATCGGCTACAGCCGCGGCTGTATTGAATTAGGAGAGCGCCGCGCAGAAGCTCGTCCATCTGTGTTTGTTTTGCCGGCGGCAGGTGCGCAGGAAACGAGGCGTTCCTGGAAAAAAGGCGTCTCGCACAGGAAGAGCATCGAGGCTCGTTATTTTCGGTTACGGCCGCTGTTGCTAGTCGCTCCCACCGGCGTCGCTGCAGCCAGCCTCCAGACCGACGAGGAAACAGCGTCGCCTGCTAGCACAATTGCTTTGGCGAGAACGCGCTTTGTCTATCGACTCGAAGTGGCCGGTCGAAGTGGTCGAGGCAGGGAAGTAGCCGTGTACAATCGGGATGGGTAGAATACGATGAAGTCTGTGAAAAAAAAAGCAAATAATAAGAAAATATACCAGGCGCAACCAGTGCGAGTGCATACCAAATTGGTACACTCTGAGCGACTGCGGAGGATGTGCAAGTGACATTGTATTATACGCGCCCATTAAGTTGCCTAGATGCATGTCGTATAGAACAATATGCATTAATGAGTAACAGGGAAACTTGGCTGGGTTTGTAAGGCTGTTGCAGGGCTGCTACACAATGCAAAAAAAAATCGTTGCACTATTATTGCCGTCTCGCCATCATATTACAGAAATCGGTTTCTCTTCCATCGGAAGGCTTGGAAATTTCAGCCATTTTCATGAGATATTGTATTTTCTCAGCAATATGGAACAGGTTTCCAACCGCAAGAGCGGAAGTTCTCCTCGTGATGTGCCGCTATAGGCTTGTAGAATGTGTTTACTCTGGATCAGTGGCGTAGCCAGACATTTTGTTGGAGGGGGGGCTCACGTTGCAGCGCGGCCTCCTCCTTATAGAATTTTTCAGGGGGATCAAATACGTGAATAATAACTGCATTGCCAATGTCATTGTATATTAGATACTGCAAACGAATTATTGAACGCTGCGCACTGTCAAGTAAAATACGTATTTTTTCATAAACGAACATATTCGTATGTCCGAAAAATATTGGCAGAAATAACTGATATCAATTCTTCCGCGCTTTTTTGTCTATTTAATAAGTAAAGAAAATATCACAAGAACTTTAGAACTATATCAGTTTGAAACCAGCTAATCGGTTCGTGCAGCTGATATGAAAAACGTAAAGGCCATGAAAAGAACAAGTTAGGACAAATATTTTGATGAATGTTTGTCATTCAAGAACCTTGTTTACATTTTTGTACAAATGCAACGGCCAGGGAAAAACCTCAATGACGCTGTCATTTGTTGCAATAGATTGCGCAGGAGCAGCTGTTACCAGTCATGTATTGTAATTACACCGAGATTATAGTCGCAACAGTGAGTACATATAAAAAGCAGGAGTTCCGCAAGATGTACATTATAAATTCAAGGGTAGAATGAAATATACAAATGCGAAGATACAATTTGATAAAGTGCAAAAATGTGCCACTGGAAACAGTTCACTGCTTGTATATACAGCAACTCGCAACAAGATATTTAAATATATGTATAAGTCTCCAATAAATCTACGTATTTAATCAAACGTCACTGTATCTAATGCGTCAAACAAGACAAAGTAAACATGTGGCGCAGTCAGTGATACTAACCTTTACGCATAAACAGACAGGTGATCCAGGCACGAACAAAACTATGATCGCAGAAATCGTTATATGTACTTGGGCCATGCGGTGGTCGCGACCGCACCATATGAGTAGAATAGCGGAATAATGCCGAAATCACTGCGAAAATGCGTAATTGAACTGCCTGCAGAGCGGCAACAAATATTCTGCAGCCCAAATTAAAGAAGAGAGAGAGAGAGAAGAACTTTATTTATTTCCGGCAGATTGCTGGGCTGGGTTCCCACCTAGGAGCCAGCGGAGAGACCGTGTCTCCCAGCAGCTTCCTCGGCCTGCTGGATAGCCCACAGTTGCTGGTCCAGGCCTGAACTGAGCAGCGCAGTCCCCCAACGCGTCCGAAGGCCCTCATTGGAGGCCGCGACCCCAGTATTGCTGATTAATGCTGGACATGCCCATAGGATGTGATCTAGTGTGGCTCTGGTGTTACAATACTGGCATAGATTGGTTGTATATAATTCGGGGTATATATGGTTCATGATGACAGGGTTCGTGTATGTTCGTGTTTGTAGCTGCCGCCATTGAACGGACTGGGCCCTATTGAGCTTGGGGTGAGGTGGTGGATACTCACGCCTTTGCATTCGATAATGTTGAGTAATGTCACAGAATTTAGTGAGCCGATCGTCCCATTCCCACACCACCGCGGAGGTGTCCGTTCGAGTGGCTGCTTCTTCGAACCCGGCTCGGAACGTGAGACCTCGAACCACGTTGTGCGCCACCTCGTTTGGACTGAACTCCGGCTGATCAAGAGGTGTGTGGGCTGGGATCCAGAGAATTTGTACGCATTTGTCTGCCTCATAAGTTTTGCCTGTATTAAGGATCCGCAATGCCTCAGGGGAGATTCTGCCGTTGGCGTAGTTTCGCACGGCCGTTTGAGAGTCGCTGATGATGTACGAGGCATTGGTGTGAGCTATCGCCAGCGCGATAGCCACTTCCTCCGCCGTTTCTACGTTTCTTGTGGCGATTGATGCGCTTGCTTTGCATTGATGTGTGTGGTCTGCGACCGCAGCTACGAAGCGGTGACGGTCCCGATAGCGTGCTGCATCGACAAAGACCGCTTCCTCGTTGTGACCAAAAATCTTAGTCATAGCTTTGGCTCTACTGACGCGTCTGCCCTCGTTGTGTTCGGGGTGCATGTTGTTGGGTATCGGTGGAACTGTGAGTTTAGTTCGGATATCGCGTGGTATGTCATGTTTGTCGCCGTGTTGGGTGTGGTAAGAGATGCCGAGATTCTCGAGTATCTGGCGGCCTGACTTAGTCCTGGCCAATCGCTCGTATTGTGATATTTGTTGCGCCTCGATAAGCTCCTCGAGGGTATTGTGTAATCCCAGTTTAAGAAGGAGGTCTGTGCTGGCGTGTTGCGGCAATCCTAGTGCTTGTTTATGTATTCGCCTAATGAGGCTGTTGAGTTTTGCTTTTTCTGCGACGAACCATCGGTGATAGGCTGCCGCATACGTGATCTGGCTGAGTACGAATGATTGGATGAGGCGGAGGATGCTAGACTCTTTCATGCCTTTGTGTTTATTGCTGATGCGTTTAATAAGGCGCATCGTGTTCGATACTTTTGCGTCAATGTTGCGAACTGTCTCGCCGTTTGTGCCCTTACTCTCGATTATCAGTCCTAACACCTTAATTTTATCCACGGTTGGTATGATGTGACCGTCGCTTGTCGTGAGTGTTATATCGGCGTGTGTCTGTGCTTGGTGATGTTTGGGTGGTCGGCCCTTGAGTGTAGGGCGATATAGCAGTAGCTCGGATTTCTCCGCCGAACAGGATAGTCCTGTCCCTTGCAGATACCGTTCTACTGTGTCAATAGCCTCCTGTAATATTTGTTCTATGGATCCATCACTGCCCTCGCATACCCAGAGGGTGATATCGTCGGCATAAAGAGTGTGATGGAGTCCGGGGATTGTCTGAAGTTGTGACGGAAGGCCTATCAATAACCAATTTTGACCGACTTGCTCATTGAAAGCCCCGCCCAATTTGAGCGAAAACAATCGCTCAAATTAAAGAAGGCTAAAGAAGTAAAAGCAGGTAGCTAAAGAGGAAAGAAAAGGCCAAACGAAAGCCACAGATGATGCGGCAAGTTGAACTACCCAATATCCGAGTGTGTTTGTTGGGAAACGCCGCGTGGGCGGGGCTTTCAATGAGCAAGTCGGTCAAAATTGGTTATTGATGTCCTCGTAATTTTTGTATTTGCGTGATAATTTTGATCATGATGCTAACTATTAGAATTAACTGCGAAAATTTCTGCGGTTTTAAAAGTTAATGAACAGTCATACGTTTTTATAATTACGAGTTTATAGACCTGATGAAACAGAGCTTTTTAGTTGCATTGATTTTTCCTGCTTCGCTGTCTAAAGTACAACTTCAATCGGCGGGGAAGGAAGAAAGGAAGGAAAGAGTGGAGAATGAAAGGCAGGGAGGTTAACCAGTTCAGCACAACCGGTTTGCTACCCTACACATGGGAGCGGGATGAGGGGGAATGAAATCGGCGGGGAAGTTTAGCGAAGCGGTCAATGACTTCGGACACGTTGACACCGACGTCTCTGTGGGTGTATAGAAGCGCCAGCCTATCCATGCGGTCCTCAGACATTATAGAGCGCAAATAGTTTTTTTAGTAATCTCATGTAAAAAATATTCTCTCTGCGCTGGCAGCGGTCACTGGAAGGGTGACTAGAATCTGCAGCAGTTGGTACACATTTACATAGAACCTGCAGTCGCAATGAAAGAGGGCATGTATTTCGGTTCTCAAACCTAAAAACACTCCTTCGATATCGTTGGCATCCTTGTTTAGGTACCTTGCACAAATAGTAAGCTGTTCGATTACAGCAATATCCGCCGTTTCGTCAGCAAGTATAGAGAAGCCGCCTGCAGCGTTTACTTTTGAATCTAGATTTTCTTTGACAAGTTCACCACAAATTTCTATGATTTGGTATTGTACAGCTTGGCTTAAATACGAGGCACTACTGGGCCAACTTTCCAAATGGTTCTTCAGATATGGAGCTCCGCAATCAGCGTGCTCGCGTGCGAAGAAGCGCTCTGAAAATACCAGTATTTTCATCGGGGGCTTTGCTTAAATCTATAGGACCACTGTTCTTGTGGCTATGGAGAGCCAGACCTTGTCGCCCACAAAAAAGAACTGCCTCAATAATAGGCCGTTAACTTTCTTCTGTTTTCCTTATTTTACTATGCCTGCCCTGGTCCAGCTGATCGATCACATTAGGTGCGCTTCCTGAAAATGGTAGGAGAAAATTATCAGCTGCCAGCTGACAGTCACGGTGATATTGAGTATTTTCGTGTGTGTGGAAGATTCCGAGCACGTGCTTACATTTCTGCAACGGCTTGGACATGAGGGCTCCAGTGCGCGCATGTTGGCCCAAGTATATTAAACTCATAAAGTTCCAGAATTGAAAATCTAAAGCGCGCCTTTGGAAATGTCAGTGCACTAGTCGCGTCAAAAGTTTATGATAACTGTAAACCCATAAAGTCTCGGAAATAAAATCTATGCGCTCCGTAGATTCCGCGGCCACTGCGAGATGCCGCAACGCGCCTGATCGCTATCGAAAAGCCCTTGAAAGTTTGTGCTCAGATGGCGCTCCCTGCGCTATGTCACTCCAGGTGCAAGGGTGTTGCCACGAAATCCAGCCCGAGTTCGCAATGTTCGTGCCGAAATGTCTTTTCGAGCGTTAAAAAGATATTGTAGAGAAAATACAGAATGATTCCCGGCGCCGGTGGTTGTTTTGGTTGCCAGTGCATGCCCGCACGAAAAAATTTCGGGGCGGGGCTGAAGCCCCATCAGCCAGTCCCCACCCCCCCTGGCTACGCCTCTGGCATAGATATCGTTGGTTATTTGCCTGGATGTCCTAAGGTTTCCAAATAATTATGCTCACCCATAAAATCCTCCCTTTTGTTGTGTTCTTTGCTTGCAGACCTAAAGTCGACTCAGCACTTCAGCTAAGGCAGTGTGTTAAACGCGACCGTCAATAGCTAATACAGTGCAGTAGTCAGTACAGTATAGTCATTACAGTCGAAACATTATTTAGGTAACCAATTTATGATCTGGCAAAACGGTCCTATGCTAGTCCTGGATTGATGTTCATGTGCGTCAGTACTACGATATTTTACATTGCTGAGTAGTCCCTTCGTCGCCTTCAGCTACGATGTCTTCTGTCGACGACATGTGAAAATCGTTTCAACTGACATTGGTCTATTGTCAAGGTGCTCTAAAACGGATGCCAGGGATTGTCTCTGAACATTATATTTAGGACTACTTAGGTTTTTAAAAGAAACGGGCTTGGTCAAGCGGCTGTGACAGTGATGTCACGTACCACGGAAGAGTGACGGACTGTAACTGACGATTTGTGTGCTGTGCTGTGTGCTCTCTCTCTCTCCTCCCCATCTTTCATTCTCCCCCATTCCGCTCCCAAGTGTAGGGTAGCAAACCGGTTGTGCTAAGCTGGTTAACCTCCCTGCCTTTCCTTCTCCACTCTTTCTTTCCTTCCTACATTGCTGAGCTAGCTTGCGCGCATACACGTTTCGATAGATTGCTGAAAATATGAGCATGGTATACGTCCCGAAGATTGTGCAACACGGCAGTAAGGCAAACTAAGATAACAGAAAGAGTACCTTTCGTGAAATCAGTGACTAAGTACTGAAATATTACTAATTACCCGGAACTTGATCCTGTGCGCTAGGTATACGAGGCCTTTCCCAAAAGTACGTGCAGCACGTTAGAAAACCATTTAGTTTGCGATCTTTTAAGCATATTAAAGTAGTCGCCTTCAAACCAAATAATTGCTGGCTCTCCCGTAATCAAGAGTAGATGTAAGGATGAAATGGCTACCGTTAAAGCAGATTGGTTGGAGATGATACTAGCCACAATCTTAAAATGGGTGTAGAGCATGTTCGCAACGGCACACCCCACCACACCACACCGCGCTACACCGCAGCACGCCATACTGTGCACTGGTTCGTATGGAAGCAATAGTTTCCTGTCACAAAGAGAACCTCATTGCAAGTCTCTTCTCGGCCAAACAGCCACCCGCGGTGCGCCCGATGCTGCCGGCTTGGTCACGCAGCGTGACGCCATCTCTCGAGCCGGCGCAAAATCCGCGCCGCGGAACCCACGGACCGCTGGCAATCAAAAGAGCATAGGCAATCCTGTCTCAGCGCCAAGAGATGACAACCAAGTGTATGGTGCCCTGTATCTGCCTTTTGAACATTGCTATTGGAAATGACACAAAACTTCAGCGTACTAGAAGTTGCAGCTTCAGTGATATTGTGAATAAACATTAGGAAGCAATATTTTTTGTAACCTGTTTGGGCAGTAACTAGCGTATGGAATGCCGTCCTGTACAAAGGGTTAGGGGCCAGAGAGCGCATTTTCTTAACTTTTGACTGGTTGCCTGGATGATCTCGTTTTGTTTTCGCAACGATCCCGGGATGATCTCGTTTGAGTGCCCGGATAATGGCTCTGTCTTTTGACTCAAGCTTGCTTGAACGTCGCCGACAACGGGAGCTAGAACATTTCATGCTTAATACTCTCCATTAGACATAATAGACTGGTCCTACCTTTTCCATTGCTGGGAGCACTCTTGGAAGTATTCTTCTAGAAGTTAGGCGCCTCGGCAGCGATGTCGTTTCATTTGGGATTGTCGTCACATCCTCGATTGGCCGCCCCTGAAGCACTAGTTTTCTATGGGGAACAACGAAAAACGTCGCAGGTGGCTAACTGAAGTGAGTAGGGATGGTGTTACAGCATAGCGAGGAGAATTTCGTGCCAAAAAAAAAAAAAATCAGGCACAATCCACGCGCAGTGAGAAGGGACAATATCGTGGTACACAATTCAGAGCCGCACTTTCGACGAACTCAGTCGCACGCGGCGCACACGATCTGTCAGGCGATTCAGGACCTTCACGTAAAAAGGTGCATTGGCAGTTTGACTTGGCGAATATAATGACACAAGCGCATACAGCAAGGCTATTCACGCACCCTACAAAAGGTTCATCTCCTTAGCAGAAAATGTAGGCGGCATAAAGCTGACAGGGCCCTCGGCATTTTGGAAGATATGATATATTTCTGTCACTTCTTGGGCACACTTCCTACTGTGCCGGAACAAGATGCCTCTGTTGTGGAACAACGGCGAGTATCCACGGATCACAGTATGACCAGCCAAGACACCACATACCGAATTGACAACAGCGAATTAAGCACAATAACAAATTGCCAACAACTAATCCTACTTTCAGTCAGTGGGATTACCATATAAAGCGTTTGATTGTTGCTTTAAAATTTTTCGTTAAAATACGATCACATTAGGTTTATACCAAATCTTGGTTTTTATTCATTGCGAAAATTTAAGTTGCTAATACGGTGTTGTGTAGTTAGGTTTTGTGCTTTTTAATTATGACTCACTCGCCTACAAAAATATTAACTGTCTACGTTTAATGACAACTTCAAGTACTTTTTTTTCTTCTTCTTCTTTTCTGGGAAAACTGTGTGTGTGTGTACATGTTTGTAAATGTCTGTGTGTGTTGCTCAACAAACTTCTGTGACCTTTTGGACCAGTGAGAATTTTGTGTATGTCATCGCTGTTTGACACTATTCAGTGTTCTTTTATGGGATGTGATTTTGTTTACCGTGAGAACAGGAGCAGCCGGTTCAACCTAAAGGCCCCAACCTCTACTATAACTTGTTATTAGAAAAAGAAAAAAAAACGAACTTCCGTTCCGCAGTAAATTTGTGTCGGTTCCTGCATTGTACAATTCTTGCGTTCAGCTTCACCATCGTTGTGACTAAATGGTTAAGATGTTGCCGAGCTAAGGGGAATATATTTCGGCACTTGAGGATCGTGAATTGGATTGCCAACTACTGGAAAGTAGGCCGTGTGTTCATTGTCTCATAGCGGTTGCAGAATTCTGCTTGGAACCGCGTTACAAATGAGTGTATGTTAGGTACGTGCACATTAAAAAAACACGCCGAAGCGAAACCTAATACTGGTGCCCTAACTAGGGTATCTATCAATGCTAACCGGTAGCTTTGGGCCCTCAATCCTACCAGTTAATTAACTAATTTATTTATTATTTCTTCCTTCTCCACAATTTTGCTATCCGACCATAAATCTACCCAAACTAGCCAAGCTTTGTACCTTGCTCTATTAGGAAGTGTCCAATGTACCCTGTTTTTCATTGGCACCCATATATGGCTTCATTAAATCCTGTATAATGGAGAAGTTTTCTACTTATGAGGACCAGGTGGAGCTCACTAGCGCACTAATATTTGTAGGTTAAGCTGAGCCATCGCTTAGAAAGCATACATTCGATTGACTGACATTTCCATTAAAAGACGTTCATCCTACCTGTGTTTTCCTGTTTTCTTTTCCTTTTAGTTGTGATAGGCGATACCCTATAAAGTTAGACGCCTAAGCGTACTCTTTTTCCATTTTGCATAGAAAAATAGAACCGCGATTGGTCCACATTACTCGCAGATGCAATTGCAACGTTATGGGCAGCATGCATGCAACACTGAGCTCTTAACTTTGCGAGTGCAGCTCGCGGTGTGGCCATCCTGGAAAATGCCGAGCTGACGACCATGGTGAGCGTCATCGTGGCGCTGATGGTGTTCACGGCGCTCTTCTGCCTCGTCCTTAGGCTCTTCAGCAAGTGAGTACGGCAATATTGCTATGTAACGTCTTTTGACCTCTACACGTTGCACTGCTTGCGGTATTATTTTACTAAAGTGGGTTAGGGAGCTGTTATTCCTGACAGCTGCATTCCTGACAGTAAACAGAGATGACCGTCTCGGCAATCCTTGCGTAAGCGTTATAGTGACAGCCGACTACCGTCACGCTTATAACATTGCCCACATTGAGACTACATATGTTCGCCGTAACTATCCTGTTTGTGTATTTGCAAGATGATTTAAGTTAGGCTGGCAAGACGCTGGTCTTCGTGCGAGTATGCCATCATAATTAGACATCATATAAACACGCAACAACATTTTTGTCCAACAAGTGATTCAGGTGGGTGTAGGCTCTCACGCTGAAATGCAGTATCAAGCTTTGACTATCTAATAAACCGAGAATAAATGTATAATACAAGTCAAGTTGGACGTTTTCCCGTGCCAGAATAACCATCTGATTATGAGAGACGTCGCATTGTCGAGGACTGCGGAATAATTTTGATGGCCTGGTTTTTTTTTTTAACGGGTGCTAATGTGATATGCACAAACGTTCGTGCACAGCAACGATATCGCAGTGCTGCCACCGTGGTGGGGGTTGAACCCGCGACATCGATCTCAGCAGCGCAACCCCGTAGCCACTTAGCTACAACGGTACGTGGGTACGATACATGAAGCTTCATTACAACGCGCATGCAGAATTACATTACTGTATTGATATTTTATTTACAAACCCTGATGAACTCGGAGTTCCTCTTGATATGCGTGGCTTTATTCCGAGCATCCATCAAAAAACGTAATCTAAGCGAGTTCGGTTGTGTTTTCTAGTGCGCCTCCATCGTTTCTAGCGAGAGCAGATAGTGTTTTCAATTTTACAATGCAAAATGTTCGGGTATCTATGCCGTTTTTGCGCCAGAAGCACCACATTGCCTCAAGTTTGCAAAGTTTGACATTTTCTTGCTTCGCTGTGCAATTAATTGCCAGCGGGATGGAGTGTGAGATTAATCAAGCGTTCATTTTTCAGATTCGTGGTGGCCACGTCAAACGGCAACACGCCGGGCGCCGTGCAGCCATCAATTCTGGAATATCTATCGCCGTTGTCCCGCCGAGTTTAATATGCGATAACGGAATATTGGCAATAAATTGCTCTTAGAAGTTATCAGTCAGAATTTATTGCCTAATACTACAATCGCACTCACTTTGTGTCTATCCCAAATGTGTTACTATGGCGAGTTCACAGTTATATTTGTTAAAGAGCAATCTAATTTATTATTATCTATGTCAGTCACATCGCTATTCTGAGTTAAATAAACGTATACAGGGTGTTCATTTTTAAGTTTTAAGGAATTTTTAGAAATTGCCTGTGTCAGGTAGCATAATACTTATCATTTAACTGGGTTATTCGAAGAGGCGAACATTAGTAGTAGTAGTAATCGAAACACATATTCAACTAATTAAAAACATTCAATAATTAATTTTTAGGTAATTATTTTACGACACATATTGCAATTTACAAATTGTAGCAGGTGAGCTTGTCAGGCGTATCAAATTGAAATGAAATTCCAGAATCACGCCAGTTTGGAGATATACGCCATCAAACTCCCCGTAAAAATGCACTGTTGTTCCACTTATTTACCAAAATGCGGTTTTATACATTGAAGCACAAACGTAACTGGAAAGCCCATTTATTTCGTCCCGCACTTTGGGAACTAATATCTCGAAACGGGGGTCGTCCTGGAAATTCATTTAATGTGGATGCGTCTTGCAAACTCCCCCGCCTACAGTTCGTGAATTGCAATATGTGTCGTAAAGTAATTATCTTAGAAGTTCATTAGTAATTTTGTAATTAGTTGAATATGTGTTTCAATTTCTCGTGCTACTAATGTCCGCCTCTTAGAATAATCCAGCTCAACGATAACAATTATGCTACCTGCCACAGGCGATCTTTAAAAATTCCGTAAAGCTTCATTTTTAACACCCGGTATAATCCTCTGATGTTTTTCGTTCGTTATTTTTTCTTTATTTCCTCTGGCTTTATTCTATATTTTTCTTTCGCGCAATGTACTTGTCTTTTTTTTTTTTTCCAATTCTCTTGCTGCCTTATGCAAAGCTCACCTGAAGATTCCCTTGCAGACCCTGGACAATGGCACCATAATCTGTGCAATATTTATCTTTTCTTAATTTCAGCACATTTTCATGTGAACCTCAGCATAAATAGAGACGCGAAAAGAACGTAACTGATCAGAAATACTTTTAGGCGTTATTACATAGAAGTGCTACGTGTAGTCGATTTTTATATAGCATGTTTATAAGGGGATAGAGCAAACCGCAAATTCACGTTTAGAACTCCGCATTAGGCCACCGTTGCAGATGCAGGTGAACCAGGAAATGGAACAACGCACCGGAGTAGTTTTGCAATTGCTCGCGTCCTAATTTACGCTGATAGCGCTATCGATATTAATATATTCAGAAGGTGAAAAGTATGCGTTCGCCTGCCTGCATGGTTTTCCGCAGAGCCCGTTTCGGCACATCCGGGCGCGATCGCATGGGTGACGCTGCCTCTCCGCCCCCGGGACCCGCCGTGCTCAGCTCCGTGGACGGGTCCCTGGCTCAGGCGCCGGGCACCAAGGGACCAGGACCCGGGTCCCGGCGCACCTCCCGCAACTCGGTGGACTACGCGGCCTCGCGTCGGGCCAGTTACGGCATGCTCGCGCCGCCCGCGGACTCGCAGAGTAAGCGCCTCTCACCAGTCCAACCGCGCATTTGAGTCCTGTTGTGCTGTGCTATGATATGTTATGATATATGGAACACCCTTTTGATATGGCAAAATTCTGTTTTAAGTAGGTGGAACTATAGTAGCGTTGTTTATGCATTGGAGAGAGAGTTTAGTTGTTAATATTTGAGCAAACTAATTCGACTACTGATTAGCTGTTTACTTCACAAATTAGTCCATTAGCTAACCAACCGAGCACCGTTTAGTCGTTTTATTTCTTGGTTTTTCTAAAACACGTATAGAAATAATCAAAAATACAAGAATAAAATGTACAAATATGGTCAGAAATAATGGTGAACAAGTTTTTTTTAACTTTCCTTGATGTAGAATTGTATTTGACCTAATTTATACAGTTAGCGTCGTAACCGTGAAAATTAAAGTAGGAGACATTAAACATTCTGGGGTTTTACTAACCAGAACCACGACTTGATTTTGAGACACGCCGCGTAGCGGGGCACTCCGGATTAATTTGGATCATCGGGAGAGAGAGAGAGAGAAACAACTTTATTTAAATAAAGATTGTGCTTGGTTAGCGTGGGTGGATCCCCCCTTCCAGGGCCCCACTGGCTATTGCGGCGCGCCGGACCTGGAGTTCTCTAACATGCGCTCAGTGCACGGTACATTGCGTTTCTTGCATTTCATCCGGTGAAATGCGGCCGCTACGAGCGGGATTTGATCCCGGCACCTCGTGTTTAGCAGCGCGAGGCCATAGTCACTAAGCCACCACGGCTGGTAAGTAAGATAAATCGGTAGTAGTACGCAGGGCTCTGCTGCAGAGCATTGTCCTCTACCGGAAAACCCTGGCTGCACTTCTACGTTCGGCACACTCGCGTTCCAACTGCACAAAGAAGTACCGGCGACATTTTTTGCCGTCGAAAGAACGTTTAACATTTGCAGCCCGTGCCACCACGGTTTCAAATGCGCGCAAAAGCAATCAGGTGTGCTGCGCCCATCAGCTGGTCATATCACGTGGCATGATGAATTGCTTACAGAACTACAGATTATTTGGTGCATGAAAAAGCGTGATGAATTTTTACATATTTGTAAAAGTGATGAATTTTTACATATTTAAGTAAGCTGCAGCCTCCTTTGTGAGGCCCACGTTGGCCTTCCTCAGTTCGGTGATCGGAGCCAATTGCAAACGCCGAGCGTTACGGCCATTGCAATTGTGTCAACCAGGTTGCACATGACATTAAATGATCACCGGCGTTATATTTTCTACTCTTTGTTTACGGCGTTTAATGAAAAATTTGCAGGTCCCGCATGGTATATGAATCAGTGTAAGGTAAGCTTTTATTGGTGTTTGCTTGGGAACGCTGTTCTCTTTTAGCGATCATCTTTAAGTAGAGAGCGCACGACCAAGTTGGACGCTCGAACATGCGAATCCCACGCATCACAATGAAGGAATAACAGCGGCAGAAGAAGGACGATGTAGTACGAGCGATGATGCGACGACGACGGTATGAGCACGATGGTCGCACCACAATTTTGTGACCGCACTGGCGATGGCACGACGAAGGCACGGCGATGACTGCGACCGGATGACGACGATTGAACAAGAATGACGGCATGGCGACGACTGTATGACGACCTTTTGTATGACGCCGCAATCATGATGATGCAATGACACAGAGGCAATGACGAAGATGGAACGACGGTATGACATGAAAAAAAAATGAGATGGCGACGACTTCGTGACGACGATAGCTTGACGACGACGGGGTGACGACAATTGTTTGGCGAAGCTGCAATGACGACGATGGAATGAACACGAAGACATCGCGACGACGATGTGATCCCGAATGCGATATGACGACTGCATGCGGACGACGCAATAACGACAATGGCATGAGGGCACTGCAATGCCTACAACAGAATGACGATTGAAAGTCCACGACGACATGATGACGAGTGAATGATGACGACAAAAATGACAACGATTGAATGACATAGAAAGATTCACGACGATATAATGACGAAGGCAGTACAATGCCGATGGCATGATGACAGTAGGATGACGATTCTGAAGTGATGACGATGATATTAAGACGATGGTATGACGAAGCTATGATGACGAGTATGGAACGACCACGATGGCATTCGGACGTCAGTATGATCATGAATTCGTGACGGCCACATTTAGACGACGGCATGCAAATAGACGCATTATCATGGTGGAATGGCGACAGCGTTATTCGATGGCGACGGTAAGCTGGCGACGGAATGACTACGACACAAAGATGGCGAATTAGTGATGATATCGCGTACTTCATCTCGCACGCCTGGCCGCCACGGTTTGCACAATGTCCGGTACTGGACAACTGTGGAAGGTCGCCTCCCCCACCCCATCTCCCACCTTCGTAATTTATCCACAAATGGATTCGCCGTGATAGGGACTGACCCAACAGCAGGCAGCGGCGAAGCGAAACTCGCGAGGGAGGAGTGCAAATCAAGCTTTGCTCTAAAATTCTGGGCAACTAGCCCTAGTAAAAGTGTTGGCGTGCCCCAGAGCGCCCTAAATATTCTACTTAATAGCTTTTATATAACCATATTTTGTTTTTCGCGATGTCATGCCTGAGAAGAGGACACTGCGACATTTTGGCCTTCACTTCGGCTTGCTCAGTCGTCGTAGTGTGTGCTTTATACAAAAACAGGGAAGCTGTCGACATACTGTTCAGATAAATAATCGCTCGCGGCTTCGCGAATGAGAAGAGCCCTCGAACTTTGTTTCCTCCGATTGGTGGGCTATCGGTTACTGCACTGTTCTCAAGATGAAGAGCTTCCGCGCAAAGCACCCGCAGGCGCAGTTTGGCACATAGTGCCTCCTTTCTGTATCCATTGCTCTAGCGTAGCACAACGAACACGCGCGTCATCTCGCGGGTTTTTTCCCTACCGTAGCCAGTTCTATCTTCATCATCGTTGAGAGGGTTTAAAGCGCCAAACCAATGCGCAGGTTACGACACAGGTTTGTTGTAACCGGTGTCACTGGATTATTCTGTCCAGCACGTTTTTTTTCCTTTATTTCGTTTTCATTATTTCATTTTTTAACATGCTCCTAAAGCTCCATACACCATGGATAACAAAAAGGCTACGAGGGAGCATGACGTCAGGCACCTAGCCTCGGAAAACCAACCGCTTCTGAAGTCGCCCCTGCTTTCCTTGGAGACCCATTTGGGTTTGGGCTCTTAGAAAATAGAACATGCATTGTCAAACCTTCAAGGAATTGTTTGGTTCGTAGTTACTCTCTTAGTGACGCCCTCGTCACGATCAGCCATCAAGACCATCTCTCCGCTTCATTCTCCCCTGGATTCTCCGCGAGCTCGGCATCTAGAAATTACTCTTGCCTACCACGTGGTGAGGGTCTATTTCCCATGAGCCTTTTCTTTATATATTTATGGGAGCTTCGACTTGTACCATGACGCTCCCTTCTAGTTTACTTGTTGTTTCTTTTTCTTTCATTCCTCCATGAGGTAGGCGAATGTTTTACAGTTCCGTCCCATAGCAATGCGGTCGCTGCCACCGACAATTCAGCCCACGACCTCGTGCTGAGCAGCCGAACTCTATAGCCTTGTGAGTGTGGGAGAGATGGCTAGCTCTCATGTTGGGCTAAGAAAAACCAACTAGTCCAGCCATCTAACTAGCCCAATCAGAAAGAACATGCTCGGCGGCTGTATTCGGTAGCTAAATTGAATTAGGAAGGAGAATTTAAATGATGGTAAACATTATTTTCTTTTTCGTGTGCTGTTTTAATCGCGTGCCACGCGTCCGCACTACATCATCGCCTTCACTAAATGGCATTCCGCTGACCACTAAAAATGATTGCTGAACAGCAACAAGCCCTGGTCAACCGAGCCCGGACAGCGGCAAAAGCCAATGAGCTTCCGGACTAGAAGGTCTGACTACAAAAACGACTAATAATTTTTGCTCGATATATGTTTTATTCTCTCTTGAACAACATTACGTTCTGTCAATTAGCAGGTGTCTATTCTATGCGAGTGCAATGTGGTATCTATGGCTGAAATCCTCTGTCGCTTGCTTTGCCTTGCTATCGTGGTTGAAAAAGTGCTGCTGTGTTTGCGGGCTGCAATTGCTCGTCCTGTGCCTGAGTATCCTGGTGCTGTTTCAAAGCAGAGATAAGCAGGCCCGCATGGACAGTGAACGTAGGCCCGCATGGCTGTCAAACGTAGGTGATTTTGGTGAAGGAGTGCACTTGGAAAAAGCACGTCACACGTCTACAAACATATGGACGACGAGGACATAGAAAGGCGCTTGTGAACGGATGTCTTCATCATTTATGTTTGTGTGCAAGTGCTTTTTTTTTGCAAGTGGGCTGCTTCATTAAAATCTTGGATCACCAACTATCCGGTCAGTATCTATTATTTAGCCTACATGGTTCGCTAGTCTCTGACTAACACCGATCAAGCGCATAGAAGACAGTCAGACATTTCGCAGCTGTTTTTCGCAACGATAATCGTCACTGATCTGTTGTCCTTTAGAGCACCGAATAGTGCGAAGCGATCTTGTTCACTCGATCTGACATTCGTAAAGGCTCATTCACACTAGGCCGACACGACACCGATTTTGGCCTGCCGACTGTTGGCGACAGAGTTTACTTTCCTTTAAAGCGTTAGCCACAGCGTTTTCAGTCTTGTAAACTGCTGTCGTCAAAAGTCGGCAGAGAAAAACTTTATCGTGTCGGCCTACTGCGAATGAGCCTTAAGCGGTCTTACTCGCCGACGCGGATGTGTCTTGCTCTAGTTCCATCACCCTTTCCTCTGGGTAATGTTTCGGAGCAGCTTAGAGGTCTTTTGTGTGCTGACGCAACAGCTTAAATGTTCGTGTAGCGCTACCGCGAAATGGGTTCTTCTGTAAGCCAACGATTTTCGGTCGCGTCCGTATAGTGGACGTTAATCTACTACAATGACAGCTAATGTAATGCCTATGGGAGCGCGAGGAATGCTACAGCGTTTGTCACCCCGATAGGTGCAGATCCAGTAGCGGAACAGCCAGGAATATTGCCTCGGTTAGACGAATCCTGCTCGCCAAGATGTTTGTATACTAACTCAGTCAAGAAGAACTCTACATACTTGATTCTAGGCATTTGTTCTTCAGAGCCAGTTTCACGTGCCGCCTAACTTGTGTGACGCGCTGCTGCACGTCGTCGCCTTCACATTACGCCCTGCCTTTCGTAGTACGCACAAATTTAATAAGGAGAAATGAATGACCTGCATGACTGTTTAGGGACATGCACTACGCTGACCCGAGTTTAAAGAAGTTCCTATGCATAAAGGAAACAGATTAGGTTTTGTCGATTTCATCGGTGCGTGTGACCGCCCATACAATCATTGATAGGGTGGCTCTTGCACTACCTTCGCCGTGCGTCACAAAAAAAAAAACGAATAACAAATCATAAAGGAAAAAAAAACACCGCATATTCACGAAGTGAGTGATGATGAGTGGGCGAGGCACAGGGGGATCATTCGGGTAACCGTGAATTCCCCGTACATTGCCCACTCGAACATGCAAATGAGTGACAACAGATGTGTACAGTATATACAATGTTGTTTTATTGGTCGTATGTGGCATTGAGGTGCGGACTTTGTTTTCCCTTCATTAAGACTGACTTGCGGTCAATGCAGCAGCACGGCGAAGCCGGAAAGCGGACCCAGAGGCGGCGAGAGCGCGGGAAGCGGAGGCAAAACGCCGGAAGCGTTCTCTACTCGGTTCAAGCGCGAGCTTCGCGAGCCCTCCGCTCCGGGTCCGCTTGCCTGCAGCTTCCCGCACCCTATACTCCGGGTCCGCTTGTTGTCTGCATCGTCGTGCTGCATTTAAGCTTTCCGAGTCCTTGACTCTGCTTGCTGTTGAGCCGCCTCTCTCGCCTTTTCATCCATAGCGGGCTCGCCATTATCAGAAGCGACCGTTATCATCCTTGGCTGAAGAGAGAAAGAGAGCGCGCGTCGGGAACGGGCGCCTATGTAGCCCTTGTGCACCGCAGCGCCCCTAGCGGACTCCATGCAAACTAGAGCTATGGACGACGACGACGACAACGAGGGGGGGGGGGGGGGGCAAGGCTCGGCCCTAAGGAGCTTTGGCCCTAAAAGCCGGCAGATCCCACGCCCTGTGGGAATCTATGTTATGCGAAGCAGTGTGCGGGGAGCCTACCAAGTTATCGAAACGACCATGGGACCACCGAGATGTAGGCGGCTGTTTCATGACCTACATGATACGCATGTCATGATTTTCATGTCATGAAATCCTCAAGAGTCTCTTTAGCTACGCCTAAGAGATCTTAAGGTGAAAGCCCTAGTCATGCTCCTGACTATGACTTCGGCTATCAACCGTTAGCCTTTATCTTCATCACTTAGCACCACATCCGAACTCATTCCCTTGGTTTTTGAGTGTTAATGTTTTTTCGCTCAGTCCTCGTCATTTTGTCTGAGTCCTGGTCATGACTATGACTTCTACCACCTTCCTTCAGTGTTCCCTTCACTTAGTACCCATGTCCGAACTTATTTCAAGGGTTTTTGAGTGTTAAATCTTTTTTCGCAGAGTCATGCTCATGACTATTACTTCTACCATTATTCTTTAGTGTTTCCTTCACTTAGTACTACCGTCAGAACCCATTTCAGTGGCTTGTGAGTGTTAATATTTTTTCGCGGAGTCATTGTCATTTTTGCTGAGTCATGCTTATGACAATGACTTCTACCACCATACGTTACTTTTTCCTTCACTTAGTGCCAACGTCTGAATCCATTCCAGGGGTTTTTGAGTGTTAATTATTTTTTGCTGAGTTATGCTCATTTATGCTGATTCATGCTCATGACTATGACTTCTACCATCATAATTTAGGTGTTTTCTTTGTATGCCCCACGTCCGAACCCATTCTAGTGGTTTTTGAGTGTTAATCATTTTCGCTGAGTCATTGTTCATTTCGCTCATGACTATGACTTCCACCATCACCCTTTAGTGTTTCCTTCACTTAGTGCCCACGTCCGAACCTATTCATTCCAGTGGTTTTTGAGTGTTAATGTTTTTTCGCTGAGTCATTGTCATGTTTGCTGAGTCAAGCTTATTACTATGACTTTTACCATTATTGTATAGTGTTTCCTTCATTTAGTACCCATGTCCGAAACCATTGTAGTTACATACCACGGTAACAAAATGACGATGAAAGCACCAAGACGTAGGGGGCTGTTTCATGACCTACCTGACACACATGTCATGACATATGTCATGGCCTATCATTCATGTTCGTCATACACTCTTGTCATACTATGCCAGTTTGGCACGTACCAAATTAAGTAAACTACCATGAGAGCACCAAGACATATGCGACTGCTTCATGACCTACGTGACACACATGCCATGATACTCATGTCATGACCTATCATTTATGTTCGTCATACACTCTTGTCATAGTATGCCAACTTTGGTACCTACAAAGTTAACGAAATGGCCATGAGAGCACCAAGATGTAGGCGGCTAGATAGATAGATAGATAGATAGATAGATAGATAGATAGATAGATAGATACATAGATAGATAGATAGATAGATAGACAGACAGATAGATAGATAGATAGATAGATAGATAGATAGATAGATAGATAGATAGATAGATAGATAGATAGATAGATAGATAGATAGATAGATAGATAGATAGATAGATAGATAGATAGATAGATGGATAGATAGATACTGTCAAAGTGGCAAATGTTCGCCGAGAAATGCTTCGCATTTAAAAGCCTAAAATGTGTAACTTTCAGACACAGTGTATAGGAACCTACTATACCCATTCAATCTCTAAGAACTTAAGCAATGCGGCGTTATTTCTAGTTGAAAATTATCGTTCGTCATGGTCTATACAATAAACCCGCGTACTATATCGATAGCTTCAAGAAAACGGGTCGTAGAGTCTTTTGATGGTTACAAGACATAATCATCAATGTTTACCGCACTGCTGAGTAGTGGGTGAGAACATTGCTTCAGGCCGGCCTCTCAGCGTGTCTAACATATGTCTCACTCTGAATCTCCAGGCACTTGACTCACTCTAGTGCGGCCATTGCGTAATATCTAATATCGATGACCTTTAAGAGCACAGAACACAATATGTGTTTTGATTCGTACTTATAATTTGATGCGCGCTATCCACGGGCATTTGTAATGCGTTCACATGGCACGTTTTTAATAGGCTGAGCTAAAATATCGTAGGCGTTTCGTGTGCGGTTCTTTACATTGGCGTTACGGAGATCGCTGCGTACGTGAATGTGCAACTGAAAATTAGGCCTCCCGTGAGTCCAATCGATACATTCGAACTTCAAATAGAACATGAAAGCAAGATGACTATGAAATAGTCAACAGTTGTCTTTAACGTTTTGAGCCTGTGCTGAGCGTTACTGTTCGATAGCTTCATAAAACTTCCGCCCTACCATACAGGCGCATTTGGTTCATATTTTACAACCCGGCTGCTTTCGATTTGCCTGAAGTTTGTCTTCATACCACTGAAAAACTTCAGCGCTATCTCTCTCTACATTACCATGTCCGTGTTCGCGTTGCCTTGCTTGTCTGCAACCTCCCACCTGTCTTATACCGGTGACCTGCATGTGTGAGCTAGAGGCACCCGCAACGCATGTGACTTCACGGGGCGATAATTTAATTAATATTATTGGGGGTTTAAGCTTCCTACGCGACATATGTGGCATGATAGACGTCGTAACGGGAACTCCGGATTAGTTTCGAGTACAGGCGTTCTTTAACGGCAACCTGAATATAAGTACTCGAGCATTTTTGCATTCCATCTCAATTGAAAACCGGCTTCTGTGGTGAAAAGTCCAGATAATAGAAGCAAGATACTACAACCAAGGCTGCGATGATTAAGTTTTTTTAAAGCCGGTAGACACTCATGTTCCCATCGCGTAGTCGTCCCTCACCTGCAACCCCATATTCACCCCTTTTTTACTTTTTGTGTGACTTTCTTATTCATAACATTTCAGTTTATAACACGTCCTGGTCAAACAGCCCTTCTCTGTGTGTATCGTGGTCCGAACGTGTTACTACGACATTGCCAAAGCAACGGGCGGCCGCCAACTCCGAACGGAGCTTGCAACGCGAGACTCGACCGAGGGCAACGCACTGCGGTCTGGCGCGTCGCATGGTTCGGTGGCACTCGGGAGTCTCGACATGAGGAGGCCCCGACGCGCGCTCCGTCCCGGCGGCGCATGGGCTGGAGCGGCTGTTTTTATCCGCCCGAGATTGGCGGCGCGATCGATGACTTCCCAAGAATAGACCTCCGGCCCGCGCGCTGCTCGCGGACGACAAAAAAAAAAAAAACAAAAAAAACGTGCAGTCGACACTTCGCTCCAAGGTTTCCACGCGATGCACTCGGATGAGCGAAACCAGAGGAAGAAACCCTACGAAAAAGATCGATCAAGACTCGGAAGCGTCTCGCTACATTTCTTCGGGTTTTGAAGTCTAAAAGAACAAGTCTAGCGAACTGACGGATATCGCTGAGGAGAGTAACCTCAAGCGGGTTCGTATACGTTCGTATGAAAGGCGCGTGGTTAAGATAGTTCCCGCTGCCCGGCCTGCGCCTTTGTGCTGGAGCTTTTATTAAAAATGAAATCGAGGACAGTTGGAGGGTTTGCATCCCGCTGTCTTCATGATGACGACGTCAGGTATTTTTTTTTTCTTTGGCATGTGTACCAAGACGGAAGACGGAGGTCGAGTTTAGACGCGTTGGTTCCAACTTCTTACCCTGTCATAAACGGCAGCAGGCGCGTACATTGTACATTTTGGTTGCTTTGACTCTCACGTTCTTCTGAGATGAAGCTGGCAAGAAGGCTAGGAAAAAAAGAAAACGTCGTTCCGGCGTTGAGCCTGATTAATGGCTTTTTTTTTGTTTGGGTCCAATACCACTGTTGATGTATTACTTAAATAAATAGTTGATTGATTGATTGAATAATTTTATGATTTTTTATCATTTCATGGTCAGTTCGAACCCTCAATTCTGACTACAACAGCAAGGAACCTTGCCTCTCAATCTTAACCTCAACCTTGCCTTTGAATGTGAAGTTAGTTTCTTACGCAACGTGTTCTGGAAGCGGGAATTGTCATCCACCCGTAATTAGCACGATTCTACAAATGAAAATTGTGGGGGTTTATTAGAAAGAAAACTTGGCAGGTGAAAATTTTGTTCTGATCCGGGGACCAAAGCCAGCTATTCATTGCCGATAGTTGCTCTAGACGATAACCTAACCAGGAGACTAAACGAGAATATATTTGTATGAATTACTCAACAAATGGAAACGTGCAAACAATGAATGTGCGATAAAGCGCATTCATACACACGCTGTAATGAGTTTGATAACCGAACTGTCCGTCATTCATAGCAGCACAAAATTAGTCTCACAGCCACTAAAATTGTCGTTTTTTTGCAGAAATAACTCCTTACCATCAAGCACTCAACTTTATACAAAAAGAAATGGCCAAGAGTCGGACAGTTGCAGTTCTGGACACGAAAAGAAAAGAGAATCTTCTTGAAAATCGCGTAGATGGGATTGTTCAACTAATATATTTATGAGAACGAAGAATAAATCCTTGCCGACGCCAGAAGCAACCGAACACGCGTCTAGCTTCAATTTATGAGATAAAGCGGCTTCTTTTGCACGATTAGCGGGGACTTTGATTTTTTGCGCGCACGAGTGTTGCATGACTTAGCTGGTGCGAATCGACGAATCGTATCGCTTATAGCTCGCCTACAGCGTCCGTGTGGGTGGTGTTATTCGGTGGTGGTAAGCCATGCCTTCATCGTCCGTTAAATCCGTCCCGCTGTGACCTTAAAACTAGATTCATAGCACAGGCGAATCGCCGGTTTAGTCTGCTAACGAGCGTGATGTGGCTCACTGCCACCGAATGACGTCACACAAAAGGAAGCCGCTGACGAACTGCTCGCCGCATGATTTGTTGAAGCTCAGCCATGTCACACTCGTCTGCGGAATGATTAGGTGGCACAAGCCGTTGTGTGAATCCATCTTAAGCAGCAAGTAAAATGGATAACTGGGCTAATTTTCATTTCTTCGCCTTGAAAATAACGCAGTAGCGACAACATTCAATGATCGAATAGAAACACATAAGCACTCATTTGATAGCTTAATTTTTTGGCGCACGGAGCAGTAGTACAATTGTAGATGTTGCGCCGATCTGCCAGTAGGAATAGGTAAGTTGAAATATTGGCATGCGATTATTAGCCTCTAAATAAATCAAGCGCTAGCCTTTGTCGTAAAGTGAGACGGAATGCTGTCCCTGACCTTAAAACGTAGTCGTCCTTTTATGGCAAGACAACAATCTATCAGTCATGTGATAGCTTCCCGTTTGTTGGTGCGTGAGCTAGTGATCACAAGGAGAGAACATGGTTTCACCCTTCTTGAACAGGGCTCTCCCCGGCTATATTTTGCAATGTGAATCACGTTCATCCTGTGCATTACAAGCACATCTGGCATTTACAAAACGGCCAGCTTGGCGAATATATAATGCTGGTTAAGTTAGCTTCACTGACTTATTTAAAAAATACTATGCCAGGTGCGTCAGTGCGCCTAGCACGGATGCTTTATGCCTCTTTGTGGACACAGAACGCACGAGAGTTTACTGCGAGAGCACCTGTGATTAAGTCAAATTTCCCAAACAGCGTCTTAATTATAGCGCTTAGTGTGTAAACATATAATGGAAACTTGAAAAGAGCCGTATCCCAAGGTAAACTTATTTTCTTTGTTCTTCCGCAAGGCACAGATTTCGACATGTTTGTTCCAAACCTTGTCCCTCAGCGTGGCTAATTTGACTGTCGAGGCGGGGATCACAGCCCAAGGACGCCTCTCCAAGTCACGCTGCTCGTGCTGTTCTTGATTCTTTTTTTGCCAGGCCAGAGCGCCAGCCATATTGTTATAAACTACATTCAGTCTTGTGCGGAATCTGGGACGAGCTGCATCTTTGCGAGGCACGCCTTCGCGTCTACATTCTTCCCTCAGAATGCGAAGTTAGACACACTGGGTGACAAATGATGGAAGGAACTTCCTGGAAGGCAAGTGTTGTAGAAGAATCGTGGAAAATGCACTTGTCATATTATACGACTGTCTTCGAGTTTCCGGTGTACGCAAAATTCTTTTTAAAAGCAAACCCTCGAAATGGTAATAATGCACGTTTGTTAATTAGTGGTTGTACACGTTCTGAATATAGTTTTCAGTTTATAATGTGTCCACCCGACAGGCCCAATCCATCTCGGCAGGGCATAATTGGGTACCTTGTAGAGCGTCTAAAATGAAGTTAGTGAAATTACAATCGTGAAGACACGGTATACGCAAACTGTAATAAGGCGGGATATTAAATAAAGCTATTACGACAGAGATCTCGATACAGTGCTTCTGGCACCTTACACTGATCTCATGGACACTTTTAGTTGTTCTGTGTATGTATCAGAGCACTGCACGGGCCGATTTCTTCAACCCGGGCCCAGCCCGCGCCCGTTTTCACATTGGGCTGCCCGCCCGAGCCCGACCAAAAGATTTATGGTTAGACCCGTGCCCGGCACGGGCCTGGAAATAATCTGTTACCCGTCCGGCCCGGCCCACCACCCCTTTATCTTAAGCCCGAGCCCGGTTTGAAACCGGCTCGAATCCCGCCCGAGACCGAAAAAGACCACCGAGTGGCATTAAAAAACAACATAAAGAATATAATGAAATTAATTTATTCTTAGGGCTGAAATACATGTCCTATGCAATTATGAACACGATTTCAGCGGTCTGAACGCAAATACCAGCGCGCGAAGTAGTACGAATGAGCCTGCCGAGCAGTATCGCCAGCACTTTCCTATGGCGCGACCTTGATGCGGCCCAATCCACTTCTGTCGCAGCGCCGCCACTGTATTTTTCCACGTCGGGCGCCTCACTGCAAAGCATGCGCCGCCCCAGCCTCTCGTTCCACTCAACCGTATTCTAGTACACTCTAGCCGATGCGAAGCCACGACCGGTCGTGAGCGCAGCGCATGAAAGGAGTAAATGGAGAAAGAAAGATTCTCGTTTCTCCATGGTGCAGCGTAATGCGCTGCGGCTAGGTGGCCGGTTGAAAACATGCGTGCAATCATGGATGGACGCAGTGCCATATTTCCGCCGCGTGACGAATTATCTTACCAGTCATCGTTTTGCCAATTCGCCTTTGAAGAATCAGCAAGTCGCGAACGCGCTTACACCACGCTGAAAGCATTAATTACATTTATTTAGGTAAGGAATACAATGACATCCTTTGGTTTGAGGCGACTTCGGTCTTTCTGAACTTTTACATTCTGTTCGAACAGCGCAAAATGTGACGCAAGAAGAAAAACTTGGAGGACGCTTAAGCTTCACCTTTAAGAGTAGAACGCGACAGCATTATCGGGACCCGTTCGCATCGCATCGTTCGCATCCGGCAAGTAGGCCTCATTCACTGCAACACTGAACGTGGGATACCAGCTTACAAAGACCGAGCTTACACCGATCCCCTTAATGTCGGCTTCACATTTAAACAGTAATGCATGGCGGGGGAGACGTTTTTCCAGGGGCAATATAAGTGGCCACGCCACTTATATTCCACGCCACGTATGCTCCACGCCACTGCCACATTAAAATGTGGCAGTGGCGTGGAGCAGAGGTAGAATACCCGGCCTCAAATCTCAAGGTCGTAAGTTCGAATCCTACTCCAGTCCACTACGTTTTCAGGCATGGAGTGGTGCCTGACACAGGCAAGAAAAAAATATATATTGCCGAGAGCTAGTGGGGCTATACTAGTTCAGGTGCAACCAGACTAGGAAGGCCCACTACGCTTCATCAAAGTCACTCCCTCACCATAACAGGAATTGGCCTTCCTGGTGCAGTATTCGGCCACTACCTCCCTCATGACTCTAACAATGGAGACGAATTACAGCAAATGATTGAGGACCTTAATCGAGAAAGTGTAAGAATTGGGTTGAACATGAGTATGCAGAAACCAAAGATAATGTTCAATAGCCTGGCAAGGGAAGAAGACTTCAGGATCGCCAGTCAGCCTGTAGAGTCGGTAAAGGAGTGCGTTTATCTAGGTCAAGTGCTCACAGGGGACCCTGATCACAAGAAAGAAATTACAGAAGAATAAAATTGGGTTGGATTGCATACGGCAGGCATTGCCAAATCCTGACTGGGAGCTTATCACAGTCGTTGAAAAGAAAAGTGTACAATCATTGCATTCTACCGGTGCTAACATATGGGGCAGAAACTTGGAGGTTAACAAAGAAGCTCGAGAACAAGTTAAGGACCGCACAAAGAGCGATGGAACGAAAAATCTTAGGAGTAGCATTAAGAGACAGGAAGAGAGTGGTGTGGATCAGAGAACAAACAGCGGTAGACGATATTCTAGTTGACATTAAGCAGAAGAAATCGCGCTGGGCAGGCCATGTAATCCGTAGGATGGATAACCGGTGGACCATTAGGGTTACAGAATGGATACCAAGAGAAGGAAAGCACAGTCGGGGTCGGCAGAAAACCAGATGGGACATGAAGTTAGGAAATTTGCAGGCGCAAGTTGGAATCAGCTAGCGCAAGACAGGGGTAAGTGGAGATCACAGGGAGAGGCCTTCGTCCTGCAGTGGACATGAATAGGCTGATGATGATAATGATGATAAGAATTTGAAGGCCCAACCCCCTTTTTTATGATTTTAACTATTGTTTGCTATTGCCCCAATGTACGCGGGTGTGTCCAAAGCGCATTAGCAGGCGAAGTCCCAATTTGAATAGTAAAAACCAGTCAAAAGACGAACTACAGAGAAGAGACGTGGCACACACGACGACTTTCCAGTCGTCGTATTCAGTATGTACCAACTGACCCAGACTGCTACTCTATCCCAATTTGACCAGCCGAGGATGCGAGCGCCTTCTGGATATCATTTTCGCAAATACCTGAGCGCGCGGCTGTAGGTCTCAAACTACAATCCGATGCCGAATGGTAAACAATCCGACGGCGAATACGACGCCGAATGGCATAGTCGTACTTTACCATTTTTCTGACGGATTTCACTGTGAGAAATTCAAGTTTTGTTCACCAAAAACTTCAAGCACGTGGAGGGCATGCGTGGTCGGAGTGGTTGAGGATGATTTTCTCTGCCACCGACGCCGACATCGCACGCCGATGCCGGTCGCCGACGCCGGATTTTCTGCGACACGGGGCCCTTAACGCTGTCGCGTTAAAGAGGGAAGTACACAGGAGTAGCAGTCCTAGCTTCTAGCTGCGCCGGGGCAACAGGTTTTACAGAGTCGAGACGCGCGAGAATAACTCGCTGCACGTTACAGTGCACACCACCAGAAAGTGCAAGCCCGGCCCGGGCCCGCGTCAAAATACCCGAGCCCGGCCAGCCCGGGCCCGGGTCAAAAAGCACATGCCGTGCTCGAGCCCGGCCGGAGCCCGTGAAAAAATTGCCCTACCCGGCCCGACCCGGCCCACGGGCCGGGCCGGGCCCGGGCTTTCCGGTAAGCCCGAGCCCGAGCAGTGTTCTAGTACGTATGTATGTCAGTTATTACAAGCTGCAGCAAACTCTTCAGGCTATAGTGAAAAAATAACACAATATCTACAGTTTCCCGTTGAGCACCAGGGAATGACGTTGACATTGCGCGCAGAGACGGGTAAATTGGCAGGCATGTGCTATCACATACTGATTCATAGTGTGCTATCACATAGTGATCGTGAAACTGCAACTCACTACGCAGTGGTACATTTTAAACCGGTGCCTAATTCATCAATCTTGACTGCTTACCTCTTTTTATTCTTTCTGGGGTTTTACGAGCCAAAACCAGCCCTGATTATGAGGCACGCCGCAGGCTCTGGATTAATTTCGACCACCTGGGGTTCTTTAACGTGCACTACAACGCAAGCACACGGGCGTTCTTGCATTTCGCCTCCATCGAAATGCGGCCGCCGCGGCCTGGATTCGATCCCGCGACCTCGTGCTCAGCAGCGCAACGCCTTAGCTAACCGAGCCACCGCGGCGGGTTCACTGCTTACGATGTCTCAATAAGATCAGATAACAATAAGATCAGATAACAGAAATGTGACATCGATTTTTGTAGCTCAGTTACACCGATGCAGATTTGATTGCTGATTTTTTTTTTTGCCACATGTTGCGATTTTCAAGAACTTTCTACAAGAGCGATTGTATAAATTTAAAATCTCCTTCCAGCAATCATAAAATTCTAACATTTTCGCTTATATGTAACAAACCTCTTCAGAATCGGTGCATTGACAATAGAGAAAAGCTATTTGCTAATTCATGCTGTGAAAGCGCATGAAATTGTAATATTTAACTATTTTTCTTCAGATTGGTGTTGTATTTTAACGTCTTACCAAAGTTTTGTTTTTTCTAGGGTTATCATTTTTCTTTCTTTTTTTCTGTGTCTATTAATTTTGTTTTGTGCTATGTTCTTTTCCATCTTACCGTACGTCAACCTGCTTGGTCCTCGGAATGTAGCATACCTTAAATAAATAAAACTAACTATATCTCCTTTCCCATGCAATTAGTATATTAGATAAAATTTCCTCTTTTTTAGGCACCATGGCGGTTGTGTTTTCTCACTCTTTTATTTATTTCTGTTTACACGTCTTTTTCTCTCTGTCCCATTTTCTAACAAGCTCGTTCCATGTACTTATTTCGATACGACGGCGCGTTTACAGATGCGCGCTTCAATGCATTCCCTGTACGAACAAAGTGCAGCGCTGTATACACGTTCTGTACGAGTTCTTCGCAGTGATAGTGAGAAGAGATCATTTTACCCCAGAAACCGTACACTCCAAGATAATTCTTAGAACGGCTTGTGCCAGTGTATTGAATTGTGTATCCTGTTAATAATTTGTCCCTTCTACATATCTATACCCTCGACTACTTCTGAGGTATCCTAGGAAGCGCTGTCGAAACGCACCATGTTTCATAATGACACGCTTCTTTTACAGCCGACTGCCTGGTTAACCGGCTATCCTGCGCTCTCGGAATATTCATATTTTACGTGCTGACTTTTTGCTGGCGTCGATATTGTTCTTGCGCTCGGGACCGTAAATTTTGGGGATCTTGTTCACAAGTATTAGGCGCTGATCTGCAAACACGCTTAAGCTATTGCTAAATATTATGATGGCGTGACTTGTTAATACAGGCTTCGTAATTAGAGCTCACAGTCCTGTTTTTGTTCTTTACATTTAACATCATCATAGGCACAAATTTGCATTATTCATGGTTTGTCAAGGCTTTGCGCTTCAAATAAAAGCGGTTATTTGTGTAGAAAGTGTAGCTCGTTAAAAGTTGCGAACTCATTTGTTAGGCTTTCAAGATAATCCTGTTGAAAGTTTTCTGCGATGGGCAAAGAGATTAGAAGGTGGTGTAGCAATTAGTGCCACGTAATGAAGAATGATAGCTTCGACGTCCCCTTCTGAAAGTACCATGTTCTTTGCTTCACGCTGAATTATTCATTGGTTCGGCTGTTCATTTCTTCTTCATTACCATTTTTCTGTTCTTTACGCAGCAGAAAGCTCTCGCGCAGTAAAGTCAGGTTTTTGTTACTTTCAATGCATGAAGAGGTATATACGGGCAATAATAAATCATATGTGCCGCTAATTCTTCTAATGGGGAATCTTTCCACAATGCTTACCTAATATGACCAAAAATACCTTCACGCTGTAACGTGTTATTTTTGTAAAATATATGAAGAATGGGAGAAGCAAAAATTAATACTAACAGATAGAAAACGCCACAGAGAAGGGAGTTTAAAGCTTTGTGAGTCGATGACTATAGTATTATATTTTTATTTATCGCCATTTGCTTTTTAATTATTGAAAGTCATTAGGAACTTTGAGAAAATTAAGTATCTTAGAAGACTAGTTTAACATTTTCAGTACAGCATAAGTTAAAACCGTTACTATCTCCGTGAGAACCATCTTCAATAATCTAGCTTAGTTTTATGGTTGATTGATAATTGCTAGTGTTTTCATTAGCCACCAATTGCGGTAATCACTGGCACGTCGTAAAAATATGAGCAGCGTTGTATTTTTCTACTGTGACGATTTAGTGTTATTGACTGGAATTCGCTTATCAACACCCCGTTGTATACAGAGATAGTAGGTAAAAGATGAGTGAAAATTGGGAAGAACTCGGATACCTCTAGCACGCATGCCTTTGTTATCGATATTAAAGAGAAAAAAAATTCGGCGGGGCCCATCACTCAATGACTGTCAACGGTAATGCGTTTAGTATTGAATCGATATGGTGGCATAACGTATTGCCGCCGCCGAAACGAGTTATGCAGCGGGATTCCTCTTTCGCGCTTTCCTGAGAACACTCGGCGCCATCTGGTGCCGCCCCCGCGAAGTTGGCGCGTGGCGTCCGGAGTGCATGGCGCGCCGGTGTCATTCGCGTCATGCGCCAACCGGGCTGTTCTCGCGCTTATTTTTAGTCACCCAGCGCCTGTCTAGTGGCACCTCCGAAAAGTTGGCACGTGCCCCCCGAGACGGGTAGCGTGGCCCGCCGGCGCCTACGACCGCTGAGGATTGTTCCCTCGCTTGCCGCGCACTCAGTGACGCATACACCGTGACCCAAGGTGGCGAGAGGATTCATTCAAGAACGGCACATACCCAGTGCATTCATGGCGCAGCTCGCTAAAGTGTTGGTGTGAAAGGCGTTCATTGAAAGGCCGCACATCTCCAGTGCATTTGTGGCGCAGCCTGCTAATGCGTCGGGTTGCTGTCCTTGAAGAACCCTGGTCATGTGAATTCGATTCCGCTCAGCATCAGACTCCATAGCCGCTATTAGAGCTTTTCAAAAGGACACGGTCGGCGCACAGGCTCTAAGAATTGTCACAAAGAAAGAGATTAAGCACCACGTCATATACTGGTTCCCGTCACACTTAGGACCAAAGATCGGCGACGTCCCCAACCTTAACTAGGCGGCACACGAGGCTGCGCGCGCGCTTAGAGACCGCGCGGCTTCAACCGACCACTCGGAGAACACGGACGCCCCCACTACATACAATGAAATCACTAAACACTACTACCTACAACGTAGAGAGCTTAGCACGCCACACCGCATGCTCACTCGAGCTTAAGCGGTTACTCTCAGAATGCTACAAACAGACACATACCCCACGCAAAACAGACTACACCACTACATGCCTGAGCTCTACGACAAGTCTTATTGCACCAATTGTAATACATCCCTTAACGTCTATCATTTACTCTGGCCGTGCTCGCAAGCTCACATAAACTCCGAACCGGACAAGCGCAAGTTTGAAGAAGCAATCCGGAGCGAAGAACTCGCTCCCCAACTCTCAGCCGTCCAGCAGGTCCACGATGCCGCCAGGAAACTCAACCTCCCGATTCCGTCGTGGGAGACGCCCGCTCCATGAGAGCCCCAAAGCTCTCGTGGCCTGCAGGACCTTTAATAAAGTTGATTTCCTTCCTTCCGCTCAGCATCGCCGAAATTTAAGGGATCGTTTTAGCCATTGTAGAGGAGAGCATTCCCAGTGACACAGACCAAGTTACCCAAGTTGGCGTTAAAGACGTTCTTTGAAGAGCGGCACGCACCCACTTGTAAATGCCCAGTGACTCAATTCGGCATCAAATATGTTTATTGGAGACCAACACAAACCGAGTGGCATATTCCCAGTACTCCAAATCGCCGTCGAAGAGTTTATTCGAACTGAAGCACCTACCCGGTCACACATGTACAGTGACCAATGTCAGCGTGGAAGAGGTTCCTATGTTCACATTGCGACATACTCATTGGCCTAACTTGGTCCGATGGCTGGCTTCAAACACTGTTACCTTCAGCACAGCAGCCGGATGCGCTACTCATTTGACCACGGACTAATTAGTGACCAAGGTTGGCGAGAAAGGGGTTAGATAAAAGCATACATAGATATATACAAACACGCATATGAAGTCAGTAGTTGGCCCCCTGTAAGAGCATGAAATACCCTAAGAATGAAGTAAAGCAATTAAAGGGACTACTTGGGGCTCGTTCATGATTAGGTTACGCTGAGTTTGATACTGGCAAAAAGATGGCGAAGAAGGGAAGAAGGACGCGGACGGATGAAGCGCAAGTCCGTCCGCATCTTTCCCTTTTTCGTCATCTTTTTGCCACTATAAAACTCAGCGCAACGTAATCATGTACCCTAAGAAATCTCAAGTATTAAAGCTTTCATTCAATGTGTAACAAAGACACACAAGTAATATAAAGGCATGATGTGCCACATAAAGCTTCCAGGACAGCAGCTGATACACTCAGATGTACAGTTCGCAACACAGAAGATGTGTTTAAGTAGGCCTCAGTCGGTTGTGCTTTAAGCTCATTTATCATTATAGACAAGTCATCCATTCATCAGCAATGAAAAGCCTGGAGTTATAGTTATCCGCATAAAACGTTAGCTCGGAGCTGCTAGCTATAAACTTGAACGCCGTTTCAATTGTATTTCTTCCCGCTGGCGTTGATCTTGTCCCATTGGGAGCCGGACGAGTCGAATAGGGAAAAATAGTCTAAATGACTGCGCAAATGCATGTAGTCAGAACTAAGCGGAAGGCGGTGATAGTGGTTTCTGCCGATTTAACGAGTACCACGTCTGATTTGCTCAAACGGCTTGCAGCGGGAACACCATGTGCATTGTTCACGTGCCATGTTACGCCTCACGGGATTTCGTAGTGGTCAGTTTCATCAATATTTCCAAATATACAGGTTCAATACAAAGGTTTCGACAGTATTCCTATGCAGTAAAGGGGGTTATATGCTAGAACGAATTCTCAGTCCAGTCTAAAAGTCTCTTGACCTTAGTCTAAAGTCCAGTAGGGATTCCCTTGAGTCGTTTCGCTGATTCTACCGACCCTGTGACAGATAGCAGCAGATAGCGCATGGTAAAGTACAAAACATACATTTCGAACGAATGTTTTTAAACCATTTGCAATGACATCGTCAATTATTGTTCCGGAATTTGTGGTGGTTCTAATGTCTAAGATGAACCAATCCAATCCGAGTTCGTCTTTCCTGAAATCAGAGAACTGCGTTATCTCTCAAGACATTATTCTGATGTGCATAGAAAACTAGGTGTGTTGTTCTTAATTTCTAACCTAAATACAGCAGAGAGCCCTAATAGGCTCAGTTTAAGTATTACACAGTGCGAAAAAAAGCCTTGCGTGAGTTATCCTCGTGTCTTGGTGCTGTTTCAGTTATATATCAGAGACGTAAGTAAAAAGTTGTAACATTGCGAAAACAAATCGCGGTGCAAAAGAAAAAAACAGAAAAAAAGATTAAGGGCGAACAAAGTTTGCAGTAGTCATAGAAATAGGCAACGAATCGCACACGTACGAAGAGGTAACAAACCTAATTGATGTTGGAAATCAGATTGCACGAGACGCGGCGGGTAGTTGTAGCAATGCAGGGCTGCCAACAGCTCTTGAGGAGTGCTCAGTGGGTCGGCAGTTGTCGGAGTGTGCGCGCAAAGACGTCCGAACCATCAGTGAAATGACAAGCTGCTACTCGGCAGATAGGAGCTGCCCGCTGCGTGCTGGTGTCTCGACATCTACGTTGGGTAGGTCGTCTTCAACAGATGGGCTTGGCTGCGTAGCTAACCCTTACTTGCTGCCGCACTATATATCTATGAAGGGAATGGTGCCTCGCGTCAGCAGGTGTGTGTTTCACCGTCAAAGCATAACTGACGAGCAGTGTCAGGACACTTATTCCCGCATTACGGCGATCTTAACAGGCTAAGGGTTTAGAATGCCTTGATGCTATGCAGGGAGAAAGAAGAAAAAACTATTTAATTGCACCGGCAGTACTCATCTTATTCAAGGAGCGCGAAGACGAGGTGAAGGAATAAAGGACACAGGTAAACGTGTTGCTGCCGTTGCAGAGAATGTCCCTTTGGACATTGTACAAAGAAAAACAACGAATCAATCGCACCGGCAGTACTCACCTTATTGAAGGAGCGCGAAGACGAGGTCAAGGATAAAGGATACGGGCCAACGTGTTGTAGAGAATGTCCCTTTCGCCATAGTGTTCTGCATTCTGAATCTCTTGGTGGTCCATGGTCTTTTTGCCATGATCACCGCTGACTAGCTAAGATGTACGTCTTGTTTCTTCGACAATACTCAAGGTCGTAATAGCTTTTGTTTATTGCCAAGCATTTGCTCACGTGCACCCCCCTCTCCTCCCCCTATCTGGCCTTAACCGCCTATTTCCCATGAACTTGGCTTTCTTGCCTGGACGCTGCAGGAGCCTAAGAGTAGTTCATCTTTGTAGGGGATGGTTCGTTAAAGTTAAAGTCTCACCCATTTCTTGAATTTCGCTGGCTATCTTGGGTCAAATTTGTACTACCGCAAAAGACGGGAAAAAAAGTCACAGGCCTGCACGGCACACGCAGCACAGTCACAGCGTAAGCTGGTGGAGTGGCTCAAGAGTAGCTCCAATTTGGGCAACACGCACAACAGGGTCTTCGCGGCAGTCTGTTCACCTCGTTTTGCCGAGAACTATCTGAACTGTCCGCCCGGCAATGCTCTCTGCACAGCAGTCTGCTTAGCCCGATCAAGCCTTACAACTTCAACTTACATCTCGGGCACGCTGCGTTTGCAACCACCTTAACTAGATGGCGCCACCATACTGGCGGAGGCTCGCGTCATCTGCCTCTGCGTGCTTGGGAGCGTTTTAGGGCATTTTTCCGCTGCCCCATAGCAAGCGCTTGCGTGGCTCAATGGTAGAGTATCTGGCTCCCACCCAGCAGACGCGGGTGCGATCCCGGCGGGAATCGGGTACTCTTTACGCATTTCCGGCGATAGCGGTTACGGCGGCGTACACCATCGGCGGCGGCACCATCGCGAACCAAAACGGCTATTGGTATGAGTCCATTATAGCTTACGCTGTAAAATAAACATGGCTGTGATAAGTGTTCCCTAGCACTACCCACACTGCAAAGCCCGCCAAAAAAATTGTTGAAACCTTACTCTCCTGTTTCACTGCATAGTTGTAACTAGAGCACTGCACGGGCGGATTTTTTCAGCCCGAGCCCGGCCCGGGTCCATTCTTACGTTGGGCCGCCCGCCCGAGCCCGACCAAAAGCTTTATGGCGAGACCCGGGCCCGGCCCGGGCCCGGAAGTAATCTACGTTACCCGCCCGGCCCGGCCCGCCACCCCTTTGGCTTAGGCCTGAGCCCGGCTCCAAACCGCCCGAACCCGGCCCCGAGACATAAAAAGGGATGTTTTTCAGAGTCGAGACGCGCGAGGGTAACTCGATGCACGTTACATGCACACCACCAGAAATTCCGAGCCCGGCCCGGGCCCGGGTCAAAAAGCACAAGCCGTGCCCGACCCCGGCCCGAGCCCGTGAAAAAAACTGCGCTACCCAGCCCGGCCCAACCCAGGGGCCAGGCCGGGCTCGGGCTTTCGGGTAAGCCGAGCCCGCGCAGTGCTCCATTTGTAACAGTCCATATTCAAGGCAGCATCCAAAAATCGGAAATACGTCCTTTTTAGGTGTACTTGATGGGACCGGTGTAGCTGATAATTCGAAAGTCCAATACAATCTGCCAAATTGGCACATTGCCAGTTTCACAAATTGCGCCATGGCATTTGGTGTTCTCTACACGTTGTTATAGATGTGATTTACGTGCTACAGGCCGATCAGTAAACGTGGAGAAACTTATGAATTATTTCACATGGACGTGCAATGATGCAATATCCGGCAACTAAACGTTTTCTCGCATTGTCATAGTAATCTGAAATAAGCTTTGCAACAACTTCATCTGCTGCTGAAACCCCGATGCTAACATTATTGGTCATTGTGAAATAGCAAAATTTTCATAAGTAAGCGGAAATGAAAACCCTGGCGTTTGCATAAAGCAGGGGCCAACCCTGTGAAATGATTGCATCCTTAACTTTTGTCTTACTTTTTCGACGCGCCTTCCGGGTGCTGAACCAATTGCCTCGCAGGCTTGGTCCAAAACCAATATACTGTACGTAGCAGTCAAACTGAACTGTAATCAGCCTTGAATTATGCGCGACTGCCAAATAGCTATTACCCGTTTGCGCTCGACAAAGAGACAGGGAGTCGTGCTCAATATCCGGCAACTAAACGTTTTCTTCCCGACAACTTAGCAACAAAAACATTGTCACGTACATCCAAAGCAGTGCGATTGAAAGTGCTCCTTCTACATTTCTTGTTCTCTCCCGTCCCTGTTATTTTACGGGGAATTACTTCCGCAGACTTCAGCATCGATCGCCGTCCAGCGCTACCGAGTACCATACTGAAAGCATTGCACAGCTCAGTCCACAGCGCTGATGGTGACTCGTTTGCGCGGAAGTTACATTCTCTAGTTACAATCACCGCGGGTCGTCGCTACCATGCATACTGCGGGGAGCGAAACCCATTGACTTCGCAAATTAGCAAATGCGTGCGTTCGCTCCGTGGCGTCGAAAGATGGGTTCCTCAATGAACGCCCAAGGACGCCGCAGTCTTTGTGGCATAGCCGTTGCCTGGAGTCGGCCAGCCCGACAATTCCTGGCAAAAATCTAATTACCGATGGCGCCGCAATCATTCTTAACAAGTCTAGACGGGCACATCCAAATGCGTATATCGATTGAACAGCGTTTTCTCTTAGATTCTATTAGCTTTCTTGTTTTGCTTTTCGTATCCTTTACTTCGACTTTCTTGCTTTTTTTTATTGGTTTGCGGACGCCCGTATGACAAAGCCAGATTTGACTACACAAAAAAGCGACTGCTCAATGACATTTAGTATTTCCTGCATTTATTTTGGAATTCCCTTTTTAAAGCGAAGCTTTATAGGCTCACAAATATCGGCGGTGGTGGTGGTGGTGGTGGTGGTGTCACGCTGCAAAGCAGTAGGCCGATCCTGGCGATAGTGCAGAAAGGGTCCAAGCTCTATGGCACATACCAGGTGCACGAAGTAAAGAAAGAAAAGAAAGCAAGGAATGAAGACAGAAATAAATAGAGAAAAAAAGAAAGATCACGTGCGGCGCACACCAGCATTTGATATGCTACATGCGTGATCACGTGACACGCGTGATCACGTGACAGGCGCGCGACCAATCAGGTTCGTTTGGTGTGTCGCGAGGCCCTAGGGACATGGAGGGAAAGCGGGTTGGCGCGCGCTCCTCCGGGCTTCCTTCGCTTCAGATCAGTTTCGGCGAACAGATGGGAAGGCCACGCGTCGTGCGCTCTGCAAAGGAGCAAGCTGCGTTTTATGAACGCCGGCGTAAATTCGCTCGGTGAAGGGCTCGTCGTCGATGTGCCGATTCTTGCGTGAGGGCTTCCCTAGCCGAGGCTCGCCGTCAGCGAAAGCCGACGATCCCGAGGCGACGGCTTCCGAACGTTACCCGGACGAAGGTCAGATACACACACGACAAGCTTCGCTTACCCCATTTTCTCGACAGGGGAAGGGCTGGCGAAATTTCTTAACCAGTTTAGCAAATATCATTTATTTTGAACCACGCTTCAGAAGTTCACCATGCACAAAGGCTTTGGTCAAGCAATGTGAACTGTAGCAGTCCTGCCATCAACTTCAATGCAGATGTGTTGTGACCAGCCACTTCTCTGAAAGAGTTCGCAGAAAGCGCTCGCGATCGCTTCGTAATTCATTGCGATTGCTTAACGACGCGACTGCATTGCCACGTATTTTCTCTTCGCAAGTTTTTGATATTCCGAATCCTTCAGATGATAAAACTTGTATCAAATTAACAGAACAGACTACGAAAGAAATGCGGTGTGTTTTATAGGCCCCATTGCGCCGATTCAAGTACGTTCATTAACCCCTCATTTTGCATTTATTTTTGTTGCTGTTGGGCGTGGAATAACGAACTGCGAAAACTCCAGCAGATAGGAGAAAAATTGCACGGCAGATACAGAGCAGTATATTATAAATAAAAGAAATAAACAGAAAAAAATAACTTGAGGAAACTCTGCGTAATTTCAGAATGAGGCCACGTGCGTACACATATAAATGGTGGTAAAAAAGAGGTGCCTAAGTGATAATATAGAAGCATAATATCTTTTGAACAAAAAGTGACAGGAATAAAATAGAAATTAATAAAGCAAATGTTTTTATGATTCAAACAAACTTAACACTGCGGCATGTGTTGGAATATATGGCTAAAACCTAGAACCAAGGTCACATAGACAATGACCGAGGACATTTAGGATTGTCGAAAGTGACGCAAAGGAGTTTCAAGAAGCCCTTTTCGTTCAAATAAAAATTAGGAACAAAAGAAAAGATAAATATTCAATAGAGTGAATATCACCACAGAAATGGCACCGAGGACCGACCACCACTGCAGTCCGCATTTGTGTAAAATTTGGTTTCATGTTGCAATACGGCATGTAGTGTTGACGCGAATGCTGAAGGATTTTGGCAATTTCGTCCACCTCCCTTCGCACCAAAGTACCCCAAGGCCACGGAATTGCACATCTTCAGCTTTCCTTAAAGTGAAGACTATCTCATCACCATAGATGAAGTCGGTCGTTAATTGGGCCTCTATTCTTGTTAAAGCCTAATTTATTATTCCGCTTTTCCGCACAGCACGGCTTCCCCATTATTTCGGTGAATCAGGCAGTTACATCGCAAGTTTCTTCATCCACTTCTAGCTTTCCTTCTTTATAAATAATGTACGAAGGCGTGAAGCGTTTCGTCGTCTCATTAAGACACGCCTTGCGGGAGAGTTTATTGGGGATAAAAGTAATTTAAAAAAGAAAGGAAAAGCTAGCGAGGCCTGCTCATTGTCGAGGATGAGAGCATTTCTCTTCCAGGCTCGCTCGCTTAATGAGAAACGACTGCAAATAACGAACCCAACAACAGAACCACACTGTTCACAGCTGCTGCGGTTATTAGCGCTGGTAGCATTCTTGTCGTTCTGCTTTTCTCACTGCCTTTGATTTCTGTACGTGAATTTACCTGCCAATTGAATAGAAAGTTAAAGAAAGCGCATTTTACGAGGACATCTCCATTTGAGTATTTAAGCAGTAATTAAGTCCAAATATTGCACAGAAGTTAGCAAGTGCACTGGGTTTTTGCATAGCTGCATACAAAATTTATTATCGGGCTGCAGCAAAAGCGCCGGTCCTTATTTTTTTACTTTTATTTCAGCTAGCGTGACATTGCAGTGACCATGGCTGCGTTGGCTTAGCTTTATCGGGCGGTACTACAACACTATTCTTCGTTGAATAAATATATTGAATAAACTTCGCAAAATTAACCCGGAACTAAAACTTGAAGCTTACTGCACTGATTATAAGGTTACCTGATGTAACTAATGGTCTACTGCCACATAATTTGATCCTTTAACCCTCATCACACCGTAGGCCTTCTAACACCAAGGAAACTAACGCCCCACGCATAGAGAGAAATCATTGAGAGTGAACGGCCAGTGTTTCTTGGGTGACTGATCTCGGTACTCTTGCTGCAGAAGTATGCCACAGAAAATTTCACAAGCGGTGAAAACAAACTACCTGTGATCGCTCATCATTCCGAAATACACTTTCAGGATGTCAAACTAAATGATTAACTGCGCGAATTTCAGTGGGAGTTCCTTTATGAAATTTCTAGGTACTGCGAATTATCAGCCCATAAGTACTGTAACAATAGTTACTGAAAGCAGCACGTTCAGAAAGCGACTGCCTTAAGTAACATACTTGCAGTAAAGTTTCTTTGCTGCCGTACCTGATCTTCTTTGGCAGAAAGTTTACATTCAGGCGCCGTATTTTGTAGGAATTTTCTTCCTACGATTTCATTTATTTATTATCATCCGTCAAAACAAGTGGGATGTTCCGGCGTTGACAGAGAAGTGACATCATGTGAGCCGATGACGAAGGTCAAAAGGAATCGAAAATGGAAAGAATCGTAACCTTAGGGTCGCTGCGCCGGAGGAGAAGGCGTTTTGAGCAAAATTTGTTTCTTTATAGTTATTTTTTACTTTTCATTTATTTCAACCTACTGCAGCCTAGAACGACCTATTGCAGGAGTGGGCACAATGTAAAGGTCTACAGAGTAAACCGCGAAGTACATTTGAAGAAATGTAGACATACCACGGCAATATCAGATATTGTCGTGACGTCGGATACTCCGAGGCCAAAAACACTCATCCAAGGGACCATAAACCAGGATGTTTCTTTTTATTCCGCACGCTAGTGACTTCATTTTCTTCGGTGTGTCTTCTTTAAATGCCTATATACTGTATGTTCTTTTTTATTAAATGTATTGAAGGAGAGGTTGGTGTATATGTGTGGCGCCGGCTACTCCTCTTCTCTTACATGATAGTTGTCGGAAAGTTGTCAGTAATCACAAAACTGGACTAATAACACATGGACGAGCATTCACGTGGTAAGTCTCAGTACTGCAGTATAAATCAATGTTCGCGCAACAAAATCGTTCACATAGCATAAATACTCACAAATTCGAAGTGTTCGCACGTAACACGCAGTGTTCACGCAGCATAAATGTTCACCAAACCAAGTTGTTTAGACAGAAGATGTTGAGCACTTGCGAATTAGGTCCATTTGGATGTCGCACTCTTAATACAACAGTCATGCACGCAGACACAAACGATACATGAACACGAAGACACAATAAGCATGTAATCAAGAGTGCCTGCTAATAATAACATTGCGAGCAATAACTGCTGTCCGACCTAATATATTTGTGATGTTTTCCTATCGTCCTTATTGCGCTGCAGACGCGGCAATACAAGTCTCTAATGGACCGTTGCGAACTCGCAGGCTGTTCCCGCCGCGCAAGCGGCTCCTCGGTCAGGTCGCAGACCTCGCAGCGGTCGGCGGCGTCCAACAGGAGCGGCTCGCTGTCCAGGGTCGGCTCCAGGCAGACCCCGGCTGCGGCAAAAGGAGGCGCCGAGGGCTCTGTCGCCGTCGCCGCCACCGTCGCCGCTGCTGCAACCACCGAGATCTCGGGCACCGAGGACGAAGACGAACGGGTCCCGCCGGCGCCCCCGCCGGCCACCGTCGGGGGCCAGCAGAGGAAGCCGCCGCACGAGCCCGTGCGCGGGGCCGCCTCGTCGCCGATAAACGCGACGACGCGCGCGGACCCCGTGGCCGAACAGCCCATCACGCGGCCGCTCCGGTCGCCGCTCTCGCACGACGTGCGCGACAAGGTGCGTGGAATGGACGTGGTGCACACTTGCGCGTGTACGCTTACATCACGTATACAGCCAAACACAGCGCCAACGGCACATGAACATAGGAGAACGACGAAAATTTATTTTGATGGGGCACGGAGAGGAGTGCATCCCCGTGACTGGTGGCGCCTTCAGTCCGGGGTCCAAGCTGCAGTTGCAGCACTTTCGGCTCCGGCGATCAGCCATCGCTGATCCTCCAGTGCCGAGTTGATAAGCACCATCTCCCACTGATCCTGCGACGCGTTTCGGTTGGGAGAGGTTTTGGGGATTTTTTTGGCATGGTAGCTCGCTCAGTACAGAATTGACAAAGGGACTGATGAATTGTGGGGTACATCGTGTGGAGGAGCGTGAGGAAAGGATAGGTGTTGGTCGGCAGTTGCCTCCAGGATATGAACATAAGAAAAGGACGACAACATGAGCGCTTACTGGCAGCTATTTTTTACTGATATAGATGCATAGTATATAGGATGTCCCTGCTACCGTTAGCCAAATTGATGAACGAAAAAAAAAGTATTTGAAAAACATCGTGCAAGATACAATTTTTAAACCTACGGGATTCGGCCATCAGACCTCTGGTGACCGAACCCTGAAGGTCTTATAGTTGTATCGTGCACATTGGTAAATGTTTTTTTTTTCGTCGGACAGCTTGCCCAACGTTAGCGGGGACACACGGTATAAAATTGTAATAAATCAAAAACAACATTAGTAAATCACAGTTTCGTTTAAAGGGCGAGGCATGAATTAATGAATTCTGGGGTTTTACGTGGCAAAACCGCGATTTTATTATGAGGCTCGCCGTAGTGCTCAGAAATAATTCTGTCCACTAGGTGATCTTTAGCGTGTCCCCAATGCACGGGACACTGGCGTTTTCTGCATTTCGCCCCCTTCGAAATGCTGCCGCCGCAGCCGGGACTTGATCCCGCGACCTCGTGCTCAGCAGCGCAACATCATAGCCGCTAAGCCACCGCGGCGGGTTTAAGGGCGAAGCAATGAATGCGATTTCAACATTTTAAAACATTACACGAAATGTAACGCTCGCAGCTGTAGTGGCAGTATGAGTCGCAGTAAACGTAAACTAAGTAAACACGCGTAATGTGGCATGCATGTGTAGACACATGGACAGAGAAAACTCGATGTCTGAGAGCAGCATCGCTTAGAACTATGGGGTCTCGTGGGCATGGTCACCTTGTGGGGTACATCGTGTGGAGGAGCGTGAGGTAAGGGTAGGTGTTGGTCTGGAGTTGTCTCCAGGATATGAATATTTAACAGCCTGACCCCGCTTTTGGGCTGCACGGTTTTGTCGACGTTTTCGCTTAGCCTCGACCTCCTGTTCCCGCAGCGCCAGGTCTGGGCACCTCTGGCGTTCAGCTGCAGCGCGCGCCGCACACGCAACAGCACATTGCTTCTGCATCTGAACTAACTGAAACGGTCTTTGCGCGTATGCGGGCCCGCCTTGTTTCATTGTGGTTAGCGTTTCGCTGGAGTTTCTCGGCCGGCGTTCTAACAACACGCGGGGGCATGTTTGGGAGGTGTGAAGGACGCGGTGCTTTGCTGTTGAAATCGCGCAACAGCAGGTACTATTTTTTGTCACCGTACCTTGGATACTACGTGTGGGAAAACGATGACACAAGCCGACAGGCTCTGCACGGTCTGCACAGGCTGTTTTAGCATACGTTCCAGCAAGCAAAATTGCTTAACTTGATGTATTAGAATACTGAATGTTCTGTGCACCAGTCCTATACAATTGGAACACGAACACGCGTAGACATCTTTCCCAAACTGGCGTTCAAATTCTCACTCCAATCGAAATTGCACAATTAATGTGAGCAACGTTCATCAGAAAACCGAATAAAACTATTGAAATTCTTATTTTTATATGTAATTATTCACGGCAAAATTTTGCACGCGGGAAGTTTTTTAGGGTGTTCTATTTCTGGTGGAAACGCGGCCTCTTGCATGGGCCGATCCCGGAGATAGTGCTCAACCGCGCCAAAGAAATTACATAATTTTCAGGTTTCCGTATTTGTTTCGCACTTTTAATATTTCAGTCACAGAAGATTTAACATAAAAGGCATGCGCTGTGGGTGTTTTGTTTCATGACATTTGTTTGTGGATTGTCATTCTCACAATTCCGAGGAATAGCTTTGCCAAGAATGCAAGACAAGGTATGAGCAACATTAATGATAGAATGGTGCGGCATATCTAACAATGGTTGGGGACGATTTTCTCGGCCGCGGGCGCCAATGCTGACGCCGACGCCGGATTTTCGGCGACATGGGGCCCTAAACGCTATCGCGTTAAAAATCGCATCTCGTTCACTTGGCCCTATTGCAAAACCCAGTATCCAGTGCCCAGTGCCATGCCTCATTATGGGCCCAGTGTCGCGCGCTGGATGCTGGGACGCTGGCAAGGCGCGGCATACCGGGAGGCGCTGGGCGCGGGGTACCGGTGCGAAATGCAGCTCTAGAGCGAGAAATACGTGGTTCCTGGCTACCTCATTTATTTTTTTCAAATACAAAAAGGAACAGAGAGCGCTGTAATGCAATAAAAAAGAAGAAAAAAAGTACAAACAGAAAGGAAGCTCCTAGGATCCGAAACTCCGACGTACAGGTCCCTATCCCAATATCTTACCACTACGCCACACCGATTCTTGGTTACCGTTGCATAATTTGCGAGGTCAACAAACAGACACGTTGCGGTTTTGCACAGACTTCTTGCATAGACATGGTAGATGCACTATCGTCCCGCAGCTAAAACTTACGCCTCTATCCGAACGAAAAAGTTGTTGTCCGTATTGCATAGTATTTCTAGAAGTGCTGCAACACTTATTTGCTTATGCGATTGCTATATCAGCTCCGAGAAAAGTCTTAAATGAACCGCCGACCCGGGATCGCTGTACGCGCTGTTACTGCCGATTTTGACAGCCGTTTCTTGTTCTTCGCGCAAGGGTAATGCAACATTTTTATAGCTCTACAATGCATTTCGATCGACACGTATGTGTAGTCACATATCTCCGTCAGAGAAGCGTCATATCGGCGCTCATCGCTTGTTGCGCTGACACTGTAGACACAAAAGAACGGTTTGTTTAAAATCCCCGATGGGAACGCTGAACTACAGAGTGATTTATCCTGGTTAGACTTCTTGATTCCTCAGCCCAGACGGGCCCATAGAGTGTAGACGGACTCAGCGGGTACGGTAGGCCTAACCATCGGTGGAAGTGAACGATCTCGAAGCGGGTGCCTGATGATTGCGAAAATGTTTGTATTTGAGCATCAAAACCTTTTAACTATTATTTTTAGTACACTATAGAAAGTGGAAGCGCACGAATCGCCTCAGCTTTGTTGTCGGTGCGATAATATCAATCAGCGGCAGGCTTCCTGAGGTCCGTTCGAACGCGTCTGAACGGATGCTGGGTTTCGTGTCGACTGAACAACAATGCGACAACTGGCAGTCATCGCTTGGGTACAATCTACTGGAAAACGAGGCGTTATCTGCGTTTGCGTAATTTCGTTCACGAATAAGTGCTATCCGCACAGTCAAAAGGGAAATGCACAAAGCTAAAGTGATTTTCAAAGTCGCATATATGCATGGGCCGCTCACGTACCTTTATTCCAAGCTGCAACACCGCCGACACCAAGCAGACATTTATGACCCCAAATTATAGCGCTATTTAGGAAGTTGTCTGTTTTATGGAGACGACATGCCCATAAAATTTATCAAGCATTTAATATTCAACAGCGTCTATACTCCGGCAGTGCGGCACAAACGAAACAAGCGTAGTTTCCAGTACGACCCAGCGAACTCCAGCGACAACCGGCGCTTCTACAGCGCACATCAGTGCGCCCCAGCGTCATAGCAGTGAAACCAGCGTCTCGTCCAGTGTGACCCAGCTCTTATCCAGCGATCTCACCAGTGTCGCAGTGACTCCCAGTGACTACCAGCGTGCGTCAGCGTCCCCAGTGCCATCCAGTGTCAAAAAACGCACTGGTTTCACATTGGAAGGCACTGGAAGACGCTGGTTTTTGCAATAGGGGGTATATACCAACATTGACATGGAAGGGTACTGAATGTATGAATGACATGACCGATAGGTTATGACATCAATAACATCACATGCTCGTCAGTTACGTCACGATTAACGATAATAAAATCACGTGTGGCGCATACCCGCATTGGATATGCGAGAAATAGAAAAATACTCGTGAAAATTGCTCCCGAAACACCAGTCTGGTACCTGCGCAGTGCAAGAGACGGCGCCACCACCCCATAAGCACTCGAACCCTCCTCACTTGTGCAAGAATAGCACAAGAATAACGTAAGGGAAACACGGGCGCATCACTGCTTCGCACTTCCCCAGGTTCCACGTTAGTGAAGCTGCGTTAGCGCTGGGTTTGAACTACACAAGCGCAGAAATGGAATCTAGCGCTTAATGTAGCTCCAATCCTGCTCAAATCCTGCGCTTGAGTAGTTAAAACCAACGGCTAGTTAACATAAAGGAAACACGGGCGCATCAATGCTTCGCACTTCCCCAGGTTTCACGTTAGTGGAGCTATTAGCGCTGGATTTGAACAACACAAGCGCAAAATTTGAGCATGGTTGGAGCTACATCAAGAGCAGGATTTGAGCAGGGTTTAAACTACACAAGCATAGGATTTTTTATCCGATTGTATTGTATTTGATCCGACATTGCTTCGCGTGCTTACCACCTTTTCAATTTCGTTCCTATCGCAGGAAGTCACCGGCTACGCAACGGCTCCAAGTTTTGAGTAACCTGCAGCACACTACGTTTTGGGGCACCGTAGCGTGGAGGCGTAGCCAGTGACGTCGCAAAAGTGTGATGTCAAGCAGCGGCGCAAGTTTCATGGACTGGGCCGCTGACGTCACGGAACATCTGCGAGCACACCCGCACGTGGTGCCCAAACCATGCGAGAGTTCGTCCACGTAGGAACTGTAGAGCCAGCACGATATAGAACAGTAGCGTGCCAGCGTAAATAGGAGTCGCAAGACGTGAAGATGAAGTCGACGGCGTCACGAATCACGTGATCGGCAGAACGCGCGAGAACCAGTGAAAGTGAGAGGAAGACGCTGCATTGCTCACGCTGACCGCGCGTGCGCGAGATAGTACGCCGACTTGTTTTGAGGTGTCGAAGGGAACGCATTGATTGCCGGCGGCATTTTAGAGCCGCTCCGCACTGTTATTTCTCTAGCGAAGAATCCAACAACGGGTGCTGTAATAATGGCTAATCAAACACGGCGATACGTAAGAGCAGCCGAGGTGAGATTGTTGATGAGGTGTGTTTCGACGCATTTTGCGCAAGTAGCGAAAATCTAGAAGAGGCATGTATCTTCGGGTTTTCCGCTAATACGCAACTGTTTCTGGCGACAGGAAGAATGAAAGAGCGGTCATAACGTTGGGCCAGAGCATTAAATCGCCGCCATTCTCGGAGGAAGTATACTGCGAGCCATTCTTGCGACTATTGACACGTACGTTAGCACCCGCGGCAAAGAAATCGTGAGTTGATCTTAGAATAGTCACCCTTATACACAACGTACAGCGTCGGGATGACACATAAGTGCCCATGCCCCAAGCTCTACAACATCACACGCCAACATTCCTGATTACGCGAATTCACGCGAAATAACGCAACCACTTTCCTCGGAAAATGAGTTTTAATCTACATTATATTCGCTTCTGTGAACCAGAGCGCCTTGGAAGAAGTTGTTCTAACTGATAATTTTAAGAAGCAACAATTCTATAAGCTTTCTGCCTTGCAGGATTTCTAATACTGTAAAGTCAAAGCTATGCACACCTCCCGCTATTCCCTACATTTCGTTTAGCATTCTCCGAATTCTTCAAGAAGACAAAACAAATGAAGAAATTGTTAGAAACGTGACGTGCAAGTCGGTCTCACATGGCAGCCTTGTTCGAGAAAAGCACTGATTATGAACAAAGCTGCTGTCTTGGAGCCGAAACGTCATGTTTGTTTTAATTTCGGCTTCCTGGTTTTGTTTGATTTATTATCCTTCCCGGCAAGAAGAGATTTAGTCAGACTCTCGGTTTTACCGGATGCTTTGCGCAGTTTGTTATTATTTCATGCTCTGCTTGTTCAAGCAGCTGGTCTGTATTAAGCTAAGTTCTTTCTGTGATTTGAAGAAGTAAAATATTTCATAAATATTGTCCTGAACAGTGATGTAGATACCGAACACAGTGCACACATTCAAGGCTGCACGCTTTGTGGCTATTTCACCAGTCGGTAAATCGGTGGAGGGACAACAGGTCGACTCCTGACCACGCACGAAGAGCAGCATGTTAGGTGGTTATTGAACAGAGGACTTCCTACCTCGGATGGAGGAGTGCCTCCTCACAGGATTCGCAGTCGGTTTCCCCAGTCTCCCCTGTAAACGTTTTAAACAAGGAACCCTGTTTTCATTTGATTCAAAAACGGGGCACGTTATGGCTCATGTGCTGTAGAAGTTCGTATTGTGTGTGCTAAGTAGTTCATTATGACCTTTGCCTTTGCTGTGCACTGTGTATGGAAGCGCTCCGGAGCATCATGAGTGTGTTTTAAGAATTGCACAGAATTTAGCCCCCTATTATTTGAAAATTATAGGAGTCAGTGAGACCAAATTTATTCCCGATGTGCTGGTAATGCGCGATCAGTTGATTCAACGCTCAAAGTGCGAGGATGATTAGAGAGTTTACAGTAAATTACGCACACAGGTGCTCCGGAGCGTTGTTGTTTTACGAGCGGCACAGAAATTAGACCGCTGTCCTGGAAGAACCTTAATTGAACGAAGGTCCAATTTTTGGAAGAAAAAAATGGAAAATACTATTTTTTATAGGCATGCAAAGTTAAACATGGACGGGTGAAGTATGACCTTTGTTAAAATTTCTTGAGCAACTGCTCGCAAATGCTATGTGCAGTCAACTTTTCAAGCATGTGGTTTACTGACAGGAACCTGATATTCTTAGTGCAACTGCTCGAAAGAAACAAATTTGCTGGTAATTGAGTTGTGATCCTTCGAAGTGGCCCAAGCCTGACGTCTTCCTTCTTTTACGCGTTCTTTGTTCTCGTTACAAGCAAATGTAAAACTATGACAAATATTATCCCAGATATTCAGTATCTACTCTGAAACACAATACAGGAAGCGGTGACAAACTCTGCTGGACTACTTAAAACCTCTGGCAGACGCCTTTGTTCACGCCATTTTATTTTTCCCTGTCCAAGTTTCCTTTCCCTCCCACCTTCCTCACCAGGTGGTTACCATCAGGAGAAGAGGTCATACACTTTTATTACATGCGACACATTTTCTTTACCAACTACTTGGCTCAGTAACACGCTTGTTGAAGCTCTGCCCCTTAAGCTTTCCTTTTTTTGCCACAGAAAGTTGTTCGCGAGTAGTCACCTTTGATCAAGCGATGACAGCCATTACATGGTCAAAAGTGCGTTTCTTTCGCCACACAGAAGTATCGGGTGAGGTGTTTGGCAGCAACGTTCTACGACAAGGTAAGGTTGCATAACTGTGGTGCCTGTCCCGTATGAAGCAAAAAGAAAAAGAGTCACACACACATGAAACTGACGAGCCATTTTTTTTTGCCCTTGTTATTCAATGGCCCCCATATGGGCCGATATAAGTTCTACAGTCACGTATTTAAACAGTGGATATCAGCTTCATCCGCGTTCATCCGCTTAAGTCGTTTTAGTGACGCACTTCTGGAATGTATGCCAGTGTTGGCTTCCTTCCGGAATATCACCGCTGTCCAATAGCTAGTTTCGTAGAAAAGCTCTGCTGTCGATGACGCAATATTGCAAGGGCATGACCCTTCTCTGCAATCGGTCGGTCGCCAAAGAACAGGTGAGTTAGCCTTCCTGGAAGGGAGGCGCGAGCTCATTCCGCAGAACACTGCCTGGAGAATAAATTATTCGAAGCGAGAGAGACAGAGAAAGAAAAGGGAATGGCAGGGAGGTTAACCACGTTGCACCTGTTTTGTTAGCCTATACTGGAGACGGGCAAGTGTGTTCCCTTACACGGCTGCAGCTGGCCAATAGCTGACATCAATGAAGAAGGGTGTTTGGATCAGTGCGCTTCTCCATGCTGTTAAGGTCTATATTTATTGACGCAGTTTAATAAACAGGCTGAAGTAAGGGAAAATGTGCTTTCCAATTTCTTTAATAATTACGTACTTCCGGAAGAAGCCGACAGTCGTTTGCTCCCGCTCGGCCGCGGCCAACCGCATAGTAACTAAATTTGGGTCACACTGCTTATCGGTGTGGTAGCCGTCAGGTCTCGCGGATTTCGACTAGTTTTGAACACTCAACTAGCTTCGAACCATGCGAAACTTAAAGTCAGACCCCACCGACGCCTTCCAGCGTGCGCTCACTTCTGGCCGCTCCAGCTTAGACGCCTTGGCAGACTTCGCATCCTACTGAGCTACTGATAGCGCTTCAAAATGCGCGAGTTGGATGTTGCTACTTCCCGTCGGTCAAGCTGGTTCAGGACAAAGCGCACCATGTAGCATGACCAAACTGGTGGAGCATGTGAGTGCCAGCGCACGCTCCAGCCCTTTCGTGCACAAAGCCAACGCTGCGCATACGTATGTAGCCGCGGTCTGCTACGTAGCGCAGATACCGCGACCGCCGCGGGGTGCGGCGACGAGTCCGTTGACTGAGTGCACTGCGATTCGCTGAAGAAAACGCGTTTGGCGCGTCGTAGGCACCGAAATCGCAAGTAGTGGCGTCTGTATACGTGAATGTCAAAAATAAAATTTCAACTACGCTCCATGGTGACGTTCAGTAGGCGGAACATTTTCGGCACGCCGCTCCCCGCCGTAGTCTTCGCAGTGCAAGTCATTGAAGAAGGAAGAGAGGAAGGACCGCGTAGGGGACGTTTGATTGCCCAAATCTCCGCTTCAGCTGAATACGCTGAAATATTTTTTGAGGCAAAGTATTTGGAACTAATCTATTTTAACTTCAATTGCAAAAGTGGCTTATGGCCCCTTTAATGTATTCCCCCTAAGACTGCCACGCTCCTTTATGTTCAACGGGCAGAAAAAGCCGGCCTCAAACGTGAGTACTTAATGCAAATAATTATTTGCAAGTAGTTTAGCCCACTTTCTTGTAACACGTATGTGGCTTCTTTAGCTACGCTTTAGCTACGCTTTAGCAACGCTCGATACGCGCGGCTGGCGTCGACTTCCCTGATATCTACGCGCTTTCATCTTAACTTTGAATAAACGATCCGTACACATGGAGTGACTCTGTCGGTTGGCTAGAATAGGTGTATTCATGTCAGCATACATAATGATTTATTGATGTCTAAAAATAAAGAGTCAATCTTTTAACAATGCGAGGGTCGGCTCGTGTGCAGTCCCGCTCTGAACGTTATCCTTCCCGAATGCTGTAGCACATTCGCTATCTCCTGTGTAGGCGCCTGCGGAATATATATATATATATATATAGTGCACAACTGGATTATTCAATGGGCCTAGCGTATTTATAAACATCAGAAGCGCAACTTTGCGGTTGTCATTGGTTTACTTACCCAACAGTTTCGGTTGGTGGACCAACCGAAATAGGTGGGTAACTACACCAATATAACCGCACTGATGTGCTTCTCATCTCTCTCTCTCTCTCTCTCTCTCTCTCTCTCTATATATATATATATATATATATATATATATATATATATATATAGTGTGTGTGTGTGTGTGTGTGTGTGTGTGTGTGTGTGTGTGTGTGTGTGTGTGTGCGTGTGCATACAGACCCATAGGATTTACACGTTGCAAGAGAATTCATGGTTCATTTCACAGAATATATATGATTCATAACAACTACTCTCTACTAACCAAGCACACTTCGCGTTGCGCCCACTGAAATTGATAGTCTTTAAATAGTAAACTGCACTACGCAAAATCTACTCGAGTTTCGACCAAACTGCAAGCTCATAACATCAAGTGCCGCTATGAGGAAAACAATAAAATATATCAGGGTACGGCTGACACCCCCGACATTAACAACCACTTGACAAACATTTGCAAAGTACGTCGGGGCCTCACCAAACGGTGGCCCTGACAGAAGCTGAACAGAAAACTCCAGACTACGAATAGCAAAAATCCAGTGTTGTACACGTTCCTCAAAAACAGGAACGAAAGCTCGTTCCTGGTTTCTTCCCAATATTGAAACGAGTTCCCGTCACAAGTTCCTTTAATCCAAAAGGAAGCGTTGCAGTTACAGTTCGAACATTGAAACGTGTCGTTACATTAACGCTACATTTGTTGTTTTTTAATTAAATTATAGTGTCGGATAATCCTGAGGCGAAATAAAGTGAGCAATTTAAAACTCACATCGAACTACGTAAATTATACGAATTTCAACATCGCCGACAGCAGATTATCTGGAGATAAAAAGAATCGAAAGAGATGCTCCTAGACGAATTTGTACAGGGAGCACCGCACATACTCCATGCATGCGCAGGATGCCCAGGATGCAAATTTGGTGCTCGTGTATTACAAGTGCAACGCATATGGCACCTTCCACGTTAGTCTTCAAATGCGCAGTCAGGATACTGCGCTTCAGATGTGCAAATAAAAAGTTACTCAAATGCATAAAAATAATTAAATTTCTTGCACAAGAAACCGCATCGAAAGGAACAACACATAGGCGTTTAATGAATGCTGATTCAATATTGCAGTATGAGCAGAAGGAACATGTCCACTATATATATTCGCAACTTAGTAAAGCCTCTTGTTTAAACTCAGCAAGAGTTGCATCTCGATGTTGGTGTGCGACAGACGAACCCTTTTCTTCGTCAGCACTTCGTTGGCAATGTTGAAGAGCCGCTCCACCGAAGCGCTTTAGGGTACTACCGCGCTGTAGTTGAGGAAAAGTTGGTTCAGTCCCTCGAAGTTCTTTATCTGTGACAGCGGGTAGTCAACTGGTACCAGCAGGTACCGCGACAGCTCGTCCTGTTCCTCGGCTGGAAGGGTTTGGTGCCCGATCAAGAAAAACTCTTCGGGCGCGGACGAAGTGAAAACATCTGTGCTGGCTGGTTTGGTCACCGCAGCCAACTTTGTCTTTATGTTTACGGTCTGCAGGAGGGAGCGTCACGTGACAATCTTGAAGCCTAGTCATAAAAAAATATAGCGGACAATTCACGAAAAAGAAATGCCCCATAGTCACATGACAGGCAAGCGGTAGTTCTTTGCGCCTCACACGGTCGCCCATCCGCCCTGCATGATGTGCTGCGTACGTGCGTGCATCTGTTCAATGCCGTGGACCGTTTACAGAAGGCACTCCATTTCCTCTGCCGTTCCTTCGTAAACGTAACGAGTTGCCGTTACAGTTCCACCTCCCCTTAATGGAACGGTGGCGTTCCTCTGTTCCTCCCAAAATGAACTAGTTCCAGGAACGCCGTTCCGTGCAACACTGCAAAAGTCACAGAGGAAGCGAACGCATACGCCAAAGAATCAACAATTCACGCGCGTTCTGTGGCTCTTTAAGAGACACATTAGGCACAAAAAAAAAAAACATTGAACCATGGGTTTCCTTTGTAGCAATCGCTACGATTGGGTGGACGTCTCTATCTCTCTTTTATTACTTCTCAGCACCGAGGGGTTTCCGCTGATCTATTACGTCATGGAATATCCTACGGAGTCTTTTGGATCCCTCTACCACAAGAACCAAAACAAGCTCTACTGTCCAACGTCTAGCAGAGAAATTTAGGGGACCAGGGTCAGTTAATACAGGAGCTGAAAGAACGCTACACAGGAGAACGCAAGCGAGACAGAAATTCAATACCAAGTCAAAAATACAAAGGAAGACCCAATCACGAAGGGGACGCACCCATCACTTTGCAGAGATGTATGCAGTAGCACAAAGCTTCAAAATAAATGCAGCCCCCCGATTTGACAGAGTTACAAACGCCATGATACGGAACCTTTGCACTGACACATTACAAGCCATCACGAACCACTTAAACCAGGAAATCTGCACACCGGGTGGGAAACTACCTACAGGAATGGACACTGGCACAGATAGAACTCATACTCAAACCAAAAAAACGGAGAAGCTTTGATCAACTACGACCAATCTCACTAACATCTTGTATGGGCAAAGTCTTTGAAAACAGTCGTGCTCACTGGCCTCGAACAATAACAGAAGAACGGCAGGCTCCTACCAACAACTATGTACGAATTCAGGCGAGTAATGTCGGCCCAGACCATTTTATTGCTCAAAGACGAGGCGCTTAACACGCTCTAACATAGGGTCATACGCGCATGCAATATATACACCGGGAGGCGTGTTTCTATTTGCGCCCAAGCCCAGTGCTCGACCGCTGGCGCCGCCATGCGCCGCTCACGCGTACCATGTTTCTAGTCGCCGCTGTTGGAAGGGAGAACACGCTGGGCTGGTGGTGACTAGGCACGACTGTGGCTGCAGTTAAGGGCTCGATGTCATTCCTAAATAAACGCATCACTGCTTTGATGATCCAAATATAATCTCACTATCAGGGAGGGAGCAGTCTACCTGACTGAAGCAGTATCACCCGCAACACCCCAACGACCGCCGATTCGCGTTGGCGTCCGGCATCGCGGCTTCCGCCGCGGCACCGGGGTTCGACTGACCGCGCCACCAAACAGAGAGGAAAAAAAAAGCGTGATACAAAAAAAAATGAAGTTTCCAGCTAAAGTGGATTCGAACCCGCGTACGCCTGATCTCAAAGCAAGCGTCCTAACGACTACGCCACAGAGCTTTTTTTTTCTTCTTTATTGCCTCGTATGTCACAGATCTGATGAGCGCAGAACATACTAACAGGATCTTATATCGGTGAATCGTCAGCTGTTACTGACTACATGTACAATAAATTCGTGCAGGCCGTGCATGCTTATCAATGTAGTATCCTGCCATTCTGGACCACCAAATACAGTGGAGGCCCATAAGCATAATTAAATCAAAAGGCGCCCCATCCTCGTTATCTACGCTTAAGTACCGAATGCCATACGGGTCAAGTGGAAATTCTTTCCGTACTGTTCTCTGTAAGACATCCCAAAAATAAACGCCTTCTCAACAGTGTAAAAAAACATGATCGATTGTCTCTGGCTGCTTGCAAGTTAAACAGTGTGTTCCCCAAGGTAAAAACAATTCCTTTCCCTCTAAAAACGTTTTAACTGGTAATGTTCCGGTGTGCAATTTAAAAAAGAAACTTTTCATTCCTGGCGGCACCTGCATTTTTTTAACTCTCTTTAAAACATCACTGCCTGGGCCTACGCTGTACACGGACCTGTACAAGGGCACTGGGAAAACAATGTCACACAAAGCACAAAACAGTTTTTTTCGTTTCACACTGAATAGGTAATCATTCGAAAACCGCGCTGTTACTAGGATTGTGCATGATCAAAACATACACTAGGCCACAGAGCGGCGCTCCGAAGGTTGCATTTATGCGAACCATATGATTGCGTTTCAGCGCCCTCGGCGAAAGAAACCATCTAAAAACATGATATGCGCGAGCGGCGCAAGGCGGCGCCAGCGGTCGAGCTCTGGGCTTGGGCGCAAATAGAAAGACGAAACTGGGAGAGACAGCACCGATCACCCAAACAGCTGGGCTGTTTTCCAACCCTCCCAATATAGACACTCTTGAAACTCACGCAATTTTATATGCCACAAAAGAAGCCTCTCTACTAAAAGAAGCACCAGTCCAACAACATCAACGTTTATACAGACTCCAGCAAAGCCATTCGCAACATACAACGCCTACTTCTGGAAACCAACCTACATGACATTCTAATACAATCATGTAACCGCCTCCCGAACATTACAATCACCCTAGGTTGGGTACCTGGTCATGCTGTGATCGAGGGATATGAGTTGGTACATCAACGTGCCCGCGAAATTAACCTCTGGGCGCCCTCGATTCCCTGGTCAAATCCAACGACAGTGGAAGACGCCGCCATATACAAAAAGCAAATCGCTGAACACTACAAGAACATCAGGGAAAACCGCACTATTTACCCCACGATCCCCCTTCACTAAACACGGAACAAGCACATGTTCTTCGCAAAGTTCAGACTAACACTCTCTTCACCCCACTGATGGCGTAGCAAAACTCACTGCCCCAACTGTCCGGAGATAAGGGCAGATGCAGAACACATCCTGCACTCATGTAACACTGCCATTACCTCTCCTTATTTACCTTACCTTCCCCCTCCTTCCTGGAGTGCTTGGCTTCACTCGGACTCGGTGGATCATCAGCGGACCTTAGCGGAGCAAGCGCTCTTCTTTACTGGGCGTTAGTGCTGGCCTTAAATAAAGTTTATCATGCGCAAATAAATACATGCTCACCGGCAGGTGCGAGTAGCGAGAGCCTGAGCGATCGGCGGGCAGCCATCTTCTATTCCTTTCGGAACGGAGCAGCCTGTGGCTATTCAGAAAATTTTCCAGTTTTGTTCGGCATATTATTGAATTTTTTTTTCGCGTGCACGTCACTTGGACGTGGTGAGTTTTTGCGGTTTTGTGAGGTCGCGTGACAGACAGGCGAAGTGGGCGTAGCCAGAAACTATTGCACCAATAGCTGAGGGCTAATGGTGAAAAGGCGTTGAATCAGGAATGATTATTTTTCTTTTGTGTGGTTTAATGATGCATAATCAGTGTGTACACGCTATATCAGATGGGGAGCTATCGCGGTTCTCGTGACGTCGCGTGACAGACAGGCGTAGTTGGGAGTGGCCCAAAAACGTTTTGACCAATCGTGGAGGCTGATTGCAGGAATTGGAATAAAAACAGTTTGGAATCATTTTACGTTATAGCGCTCTTGATCGGCCTAAATAACACATATGAAGATTTGCCAGCCATCACGCTAATCGCACAAAGCGAACGACTCAAGACCTCACACACAGAAAACTAATGCAAAGCCTGGGCTACCCATTAATCCGTTCTCTCCCCCCCCCCCCCCCCCAAGTTCTGCAGAGACGAAACGGTCATTGTACCGATGCAACTACGGGCTTGCATCATCGTGTAACCGGTCCCCAAGAACAAGCACCCGATATACACCCAAAAGCACCGTCAAGCGCTAGCACGAAAACTCCCCCAGAGAACGAGTGGTGCCGATACCTACTACACGGACGCTAGCCTTTACCCAGAACTACCACAAGGCCCGAAAAAACAGGCATACGCAGCAGAAGCAACCAACCAATACGCGGTGGTGGCCTGCACCACCGCACAAAGAGACCGACTGAACACCACACAGGGCAGAAAACTTCTGCAGTGACTCAAGCGCATCAGATGAAGCGTCACGGCGGAGGCAGCAGCCATAGCCCTCGCAAACAGAGAAGCGGAACGAAGGGGTCGCCCGGCATACATCCTGACGAATTCCCAAGCCGCCTGTCCGTTATATCTTAGAGGCGTACATCCCAGGTGCGTCACCGATGTCCTGGGCCCCACGCTGACTGAAGACCATGGGATCGTTGGGTTCCCAGGGCACACGGGCCAGAGGGGCAACGAGGAAGCGGACTGCGTAGCCCGCAGTCCGCATCCTGCTATTTGTTGCATTTACCGCCCTGTGTATGTGATTTACCTGTTCGCTGCCATCTGGAACCGGCCATACTGCAATTTACGTTCTCGCCAACGTTTTCTGTAAGCCATTCATACCTTTTACGATCGGAGCTACTAATCCATGTCTCCTGACCATGTCGTTGAAGCTTCCGGCTACACATACGAAGTAGCCCACACTCCTGTTTTCTACTAGCTTAAGGCTTCCTGCATTACCACGTCCACCTGCCTTTCAGGCTGTACACGTTCACTCGTGAGTCCACCTTTTCCCTTTTTACTACTGCATCCTAACGCTTGTGTTATGTTAGAGTAGCCTGCTAATCTAGTCCTCTCCTGTATTCTGCCATTGACACGGTACCATGCCTGCACTTCCGATTCTACGCACGTGTCGAATACCTTATCTTATTTCGTCAATTTCTTGTACTTTTTGCTTGTCCTCGAGCTGTTTTCTTTTTGTACCATGCCAGTGTTGCAATTCCCTTCGTCAGCTCCCACGCGTGCGTCATTTTCACTCACAAAAGCGGCCCTTGGTTATTAGTTGTTATTATTAGACTTTCCGCAGCTGGTCTCGCGAGGCCATTCGGGGCAGCAGCAATTTCTTAACAGTTTGATGCCCGACACACGCTCACTCTGCTCACCAACCAATTCGGTTTCCTTTTATCTCGCATCTTCATAAGCTATACGCACGGGACATCAGCTGCGATTCCTTTTTTTATTCTTCCAGTTTGTTGCTTTGACTCCTTTTTCAACCACTCGTGATCTCTTTCGTCTACTTTCAATGGAACCCACGAAGACACGTGCGTATCTAGTTTTAGCAAATAACGAAAAATAATGGCAATAAAAAAATGCTGGCGGCGATCATGAGACAGGCGCTGAAAAGCCACTTTTAATGATATTGTAATAGCAGATTTAATACCTTTTGTCAAATCACTTCGGGTACTTATACTTCTAACCCCTTATTTTTGACAAAGACCATGAATGAATGAATGAATGAATGAATGAGCAACAAAATCGGACATAGTTTAGGGAATTAATAAGAGCACTGCATAAGGCATAAACAATTTTGTATCTCGTGAAGAAAATTTCTTGAGAAAACCATGATAATACTACACTGTGGGAACCTATTAATTACCAAATGCTGCTCAGAAGACAGTGATATGCGAACAAGAGTGTACTATGAGTTCTACCTAAGTCGTAGCCATACATTGGACTTCCGTTAAGCCGAATCTGATTTGGCCGAATTTTTGGGTATCGGGAACAATATTCTGCGACCGCCATTGACAATTGGTCTGCTCTCAGTGAAAGGCATACATCGGAGAACAAGGTACATTTACTTTCTCGTGCACATAAACCACTATGCTAGTCTCATTGATGACATGGAAGCCTACGAAGTGACACCATAGAATCAATAATTAAGTACTTCATTGGGGTGCCACTTCTAGAGTATATTTACTGCATAGGTGCCGTAAGAACCAGTGGTGATCGCACATGTTATCATCATCATCATCATCATCATCATCAGCCTCTTTTTATGTCCACTGCAGGACGAAGGCCTCTTCCTGTGATCTCCAATTACCCCTGTCTTGCGCTAGCTGATTCCAGCTTGCGCCTGCAAATTTCTTAACTTCATCACCTCACCTATCTTTCTGCCATCCTCGACTACGCTTCTCTTCTCTTGGTATCCATTCTGTAACTCTAATGGTCCACCGGTTATCCATCCTACGCATTACATGGCCTGCCCAGCTCCATTTCTTCCGTTTAATGTCAACTAGAATATCGGTTATCCCCGTTTGTTCTCTGATCCACACCGCTCTCTTCCTGTCTCTTAATGTTAGCCCTAACATTTTTCGTTCCATCGCTCTTTGTGCAGTCGCCAACTTGTTGTCGAGCTTCTTTGTTAACCTCCAAGTTTCTGCCCCATATGTTAGCCCCGGTAGAATGCAATGATTGTACACTTTTCTTTTCAACGACAGTGGTAATCTCCCAGTCAGGATTTGTCAATGCCTGCCGTATGCACTCCAACCCAATTTTATCCTTCTGGAAGTTTCTTTCTAATGATCGGGGTCCCCGTGAGTAATTGACCTAGATAAACGTACTCCTTTACAGATTTTTGAGGCTGACTGGCGATCCTGAATTATTGTTCTCTTGCCAGACTATTTAATATTATCTTTGTCTTGTGCATGTTAATCATTAACCCCACTCTTAAACTTTCTCGGTTAAGGTCTTCATTCATTAGCTGTAATTCGTCCCCATTGTTGCTGAATAGGACAATGTCATCTGCCAACCGTAGGTTGTTGAGATATTCGCCATTGATCCTCACTCCTAAGCCTTCCCAGTCTAAGAGCTTGAATACTTGTAAGCATGCAGTGAATAGCATTGGAGAGATTGTGTCTCCTTGCCTGACCCCTTCCTTGATAGGTATATTTCTACTTTTCTTGTGGAGAACCAAGGTTTCTGTGCAATCCTTGTAGATATTTGCCAAGATATTCCCGTATGCCTCCTGTACTCCTTAATTTCGCCGTGCCTCTATAACTGCTGGAATCTCTACTGAATCAAATACTTAGCCAACAATAAAACCCTGAATTTTGGTGCACTGTGTTCAGCATCATAAGAACAATGAAGAATTTTCTAACGAGCTACTGAAATGTCAACAGTTCTGATAAGACACAAGCTTGTACTGTGCCACGAAGCAACACTTTTTCAAGTGCTGCAATATAAATAATGAAGTAATTTTTTTCATGCTGATTCAATAAATTTCTCTTATTGCATCGACCACTTAGGTTAATGCTGCTTCGTTTGCAGAATGTTTTCGTGCGCAGAATATTTAGGTGCATAAGAAAAAAACTGATATTAACTTTCGGTAATTGATTTGGTTAACACGAACTTCTGATAACACAAACATGTTTTCACGGCCCCCTCGAGTTCGTCTTAAAGGGACCGTGCCTTTATATGCCTTGTGGACTGCTTTTTATTTTTCCCGGACAGCCTTTGTTCCAGCATACATTGCTTTTCCCAAAATATCATTTTCACACATCAGTCAACAAATCTAACCGAACCTGGTCCACGACGTGACACGACTGGTTACGCGCTGGCGAGCGGTTGTTTGCAAAAAAAAAAAAAAAAAGACGTTTTTGCAATATAGCAAGCGTGTCAATTGGGACTATAGCTACATTCCTACTTGTCGCCATATGAGTGATTATATTCGTGTATTGATTGAGTCGATGAATACATGTCATTTCTTGAGTCATTGTGCGAATTTGAAATTAAAGAGCATTATTTTCGTATTCTTCAACGCTCGTTGGCTACACGCTGCCCCTTCGCGCATGGAACTGGCTGGCAGCGCCAAGTATGTACTGAAATGGCAGCGTGATTGCTCTTCAGTGACGATCCGCGGCGACACCTGAGAATATCTGCTGATCAGATGCCTTCGGCTTCTTCTTTATTGCCAAGGCTTGTTGGTGGTCTAGTCGGTTCTAATTCATAGTTAACGAATAACAGTGCGAACTGGAGTGGATGATACGAGAAGGCGACACACACATGCTCTGACTTGTAACTACTTTTATTTTCGTATGTGTCCGAAATTTATAGCGCACACTTGACACACGAAAATACTAAAACAGATACGGCAATAACATGCCCATGTTGGCCGCCCAATAAGGACGGCTTTTTCCTCTAAACATATGCAAGAAGTTGTCGTTTTTCTTTTCCGGTAAGCGTCAGGGACGCCATGCACACGCAGGCAGCATTCAGTTTATGTATTTTGCCTGCTACGACGTTGTCTCAACAGTCGATGAGGCACTGTCACATGTCCTCTTAGTGCGCAGACGATGTCCTTTTTATTTTGTTATCTTCATCCCGCAAATATTTACTCGTCGAGTACGCAAGACAGTGCAGTCATGGTTATTTGGTTCCTTTCTTCACTGTTTCACCCCAGCTTATCTTTCTCTGTGCTCTTGTATAAAGCGGGCACTCCAACGCAGCTACGTTTACGAGACAAACAAAACTAACGCGGCTACGTTTAGAAGACAGCGCTTTCGAAGGCAACATATTTTTGGCGACTGCTTCAAAGTTCGCAACAGTAGTTGTTTTGCGCGCACGAGCCCCTATATAGCGAGCGATTCTGCATTGTTGCCTGAGATTCCTAGATGGTGGCCTCAATAAGTGCCGTTAAGAATGCGTCACGTGTTTCAGTCACGGGTGTTTATTTCTAGCGCACGCGTGGCGTCGTTGAAGCATTCGAGAAAATATTTTAACCAAGGGCTGTCTATTTCCGTCCGATGGTAACAGAATTTTGCTTTCTTGTACAAATCAGTGCTTCTGGAACGCCACAACACTTCAAGGCAGTCAATCGATCTGCCGGTTCTCGACATGCGTGGAGGTTCCGCCGATATAGAATTCTGCCGCTGAGCGCGATGTCAGGGGTTCGATTCCCCAACGCGGTGGCAACAGTCCAAAAAGCGCTGCCTCCTTAGGGAGCAGGGTGTGTTCTTAAAGCTACATATGTGCCTTGTTAACTCGCGTTGTCCAATCAGCTGGTAATAAAAAATTGTGCTGGCTTTGCTATCGCAAACACCAATGACCAGCGGCTTGGCTTGGCTTTCTGTTAGCTGTATCTTGGCATTACTTAGCTTTTATCTTGGCTTTTACCTTAGCTTAACTTGACATTTTTCTTATCCCCGTTTTTTTCTCTCTCTTCTCTCTCTCTCTCGCTCTCCTTTTCTCTTTCTGTCGCCCACAGCACGTAGTGCTGCAATCGTCGGTACAATGCAACCATATGGTTGCCATAAATGGATGTTCTGCAAGCATGGGTGGTTATGACGCTCGCTTTCGGACCGTGGGTACCTGGGCTCGAATCGCGCCTCGCCAATAATGTTCATTTTGTTTTATGTATTTCTTTATTTCTCTCGCTCTCTGTCTGTCTCTCTTTCTTTCTCTCTCTGCACCTCCTCTCCTCCTATGCTCTCCTTTCACTCTCTCAGAGCTCGACGATGCTGCGCACGACAACGAGGCCAACCTAGCGAGCCTTTAACAGGTCCGCCGTAAAATACATTTAACACATCAACTGCAATAGCTGTCCTTGGGGGCACATTAAGTATACAATAGGGGGAAAAGTATGCGGGATACTCCACTACGGCGTCTCTCGTAATCCCTTGGTTGATTTGCGACGTCACGCTCGGTCAGTGACCAATTCAAGCAACCACTAAAAGAAAATCAAAATCAGTTTGATGTGCTTATAATCTCGCCATAGACTGGCCTACGGTTTTAATACTGCATAAACACGCTCTCTTGACGGCACTACACAGGGAATGGTGAGATAATGTTTTGTTTTCTGGTAATAAAAACAATAAAGCAGAAAGGAAGGCGTGTTGGCGTGGAATTTTTGAACGACCACTTTCGGGAAAACTAGGACTTCCGCGAGATTTCGCGGGGCCAGCCTAGGCTGCATCAGCGTCTACTATAGGCATCAATCATGGCACAGTGAGAAGCAGGTATACAGCAGTGCAGGAGGGCGGTCACCCTTACAAGGCGATGCACCCGGTGCCAATTACGCGAAATCTCGCGAGTGTGATAGTATCAAAGAAGGCAATCTTCCCAGAATACCACCCATGGGCTTAGCTAAAGGAGAGTTATGATTTCATTTTGAAGGTCCTTGGCAACGCATTGGCAAGACAAGTTCTGTAAGTTGTGCAGTCCAATCACTGAGATTTGTAAGTCGTTCGAGAGTCAAGGGACTTTCTTTGCGGAAGGCGTTCCAGTCTGCGATCCTTGCGTGCCCGATGGGGCGACATATGGCGCACTCCGTGAGTTGCGTTCTGATGATGTAGTGGTCGCTTCCCAGTGTCTCTTGCATGTTTTCCCAACTGTAAGTCGCCTTGCCCCGAACTAGAGTGAGGTCGGGACTGGTGTCTTGGCATATGCTGTTTCCGAGTCGCGTGGGTGCATCCGGGTCAATAAGCGAGTCTAACTGAAAATCGTCTATAGCCGCAGCTAATTGCCTGCCTTTGGCATCTGATTTCCTGTAGCCCACACTTGTGGTGTGCGTTGAAGTCGCCTAGCATGACGATTGCATTGTCTCGTGCGATACCGCAGGCTTCGCTAATGAGAGTCCGAAGATCCGTGTTCGATTGCCTAGGCCGGCTATAGACATTCAGCACGAACATGCTGTGTTTGGTGTTCTTTTTCTTGTTTCCTTGCAGGAGCAGTTGGAGAATAACTTTTCAGCATTGATATTAGGCTATTCTGTCATAGCCAATGACTGTTAGAGTCTTGTTTACAAGAACGGCCACCTTGCCTTCCTCCGGGCCATCAAAAACCTCGTATCCTGCAAGTGCGGGGAGTGTCCCTGTCTGTTGCACTGCGATGATATCCGGCGGCACCAGTTGTTTGTGAATAAATTGTTGTAATACACCCCGTTTAGGGCGGTAGCCGTGGCAGTTCCATTGCCAGATTTCTAAGGATTTTTGATTTGGGGAAGCTGCGTGGTGGTGGTCGTTGGCGAACTGTCTTTAGGCGTTGTCGACACTCCTTAGCATCGGTTAGGTGTCCCTGTTCACATATCTCGTACTGGGGAGAGCAGGGGTGCTCCGTTGGATTGAGAAGGCCGCAGTTGCGGCACACGGGAGCTGTCGGGGTGGGGCATACGTCGGATCCGTGCCCTTGCTGCAGGCATTCCTGGCAGACTTGTCGGGTAGGTCTGTAGGGACTGGCATGCCACCTCACTTCCGTAGTAGAGTACGATATCGAGGAATCGTGGTACCCTCGAAGGTGATGACTGCTGTGTTGGGGTCTTCTAGCATTCGGGCACTGTGCACAGGGACGCCATGCTTGCGTACAGGTAGATTTGCCAAGAGCTCCTCTGGTGGTGTTTTCGGATCGACACCGTGAATGACACCGCGCAGCGTGCCTTCTGGGACAGCCACATATGTGTTGAACGCGTAGTCTTTGCCGCCCACGGCCCGCGCGTGTCCACTCGACGGAGTACACGCGCTGTCTCGTCGTGCGGTGTACTCACGATGATGATGTTAGATCCGGGTCGGGTTCGTACAATGAAGTCGTTACCCGTGCAGTGGGGGTGGGATTTGCAAGCGGCGAGTATGGCGCGAGAGATTTGATGTCTGGAGTATTCCTTGATGACTAGGCCTTTCTTCGGTCGCATTACGATTTTAAGGTCGCTTCTTGCCAGCGGTGGCAGCTTTCGTCGCAGCTGGCGCGGCGCCGTGGAGTTCGTTATTGTTGGGGCGTTCCCTGTGGCGTTCGGGATCGCAGCTTGCCCGGCTTACTGCTGCGTTGCTGCCTGCTCGCGTTCGCATCGATTTTGCTTCTGCCAGAAGCGGCGTGACAACGCCAGTGTCCAGTTTGCATCCTGGTCATCAGCGGGTTCCTCGGTTCCCCGGGATAGTGGTTGTGCCACGGTCGTCCTCATCGCTCGCCGATGCAAGTTCGTCAAGATCATCGGCGTCGGCCGGGAGTGGGGAGTCGGATTGGTTGTCGTCCGGTCGCGAGTCCATGTCGCGGTCCGTGCAAGAGCTCGTTGATGGGTCAGTAGGATTGATCGTGGAGTTGGGGGGCCCCGCCATGAGGCCTGGCAGCCTGTCACTAGCCGAGGCGAGCCAGGCTTGCCGGTAGGCTTAGCGGACCGACGCTCACTTCGTCTCTTTGCAAGTCAATAAGTGGCGAAAAATTCGTCCTACCGACTTGAAGCTTGGGTCCGTATGGTCCCTCCGATGAGCACTTCTATATCCGATATGGTCGTCGGCGACGAGAAGGAGTGGTCCGGGTCAAAATTCACAAAATGCACAGAGCCGACGTGACATGCGTCCACTCTGCGGCACGCGGCGTTCCGTTCCCCGTAGCGGTTGAGGATTCCACCGAGACGTGCGATGGTTACTTTGCAATTGCTCTCCTCGAAACGGTGGCGGCGAACGCTATGCATTATTTTCAGGTTTTTGTTATTGCTTCGCACTTTTAATATTTCAGTCTGAGAAGATTTAACGTAAAATGCAAGCGCTTTCGGTGTTCTGTTTCATGAGATTTGTTTGTGGTCTGTCATTCTCATAAATTCCGAGGAATAACTTCATCAAGAATGTAAGACCAAGTATGAGCAACTTTAGTGATAGAACTTTAGTGCCGGATAGAATATATACGGTAACTTTCGCTCACGGGACGCCAACGCCGCTACGGTGGCGGACGCCGACACCGGAACGCTATCGCGTAAATATAACGCCTGTTTTAACGCGATAGCGTTTAGGGCCTCGTGTCGCAGAATAGCCGGCGTCGGCGTCGGCATTGGCGCCCGCTGCCGAGAAAATCATCCCCAACCACGTTTAGAAGAACTTTCTGGGGGCCTAGTTGGTGCATACTTCATAAACTTTTTAGAGCGCAAACAAGAGACAAGGCACAAAAGCAGGGTTTGTTTGTGCTCTACACAGTTTATCAACCACGTTTAGGTACGCCACACCATTCTATCATTAATGTTGCTCATAGCTTGTCTTGCATTCTTGGCAAAGGTTTTCCTCGGAATTTTGAGAATAACAATCCACAAACAAATGTCATGAAACAAAACACCCACAGCAACGGCCTTTTCAGTTAAATATTCTCTGACTGAAATATTGCGAAACAAATACGGAAACCTGAAAATGATGTGATTTCTTTAGCGCAGTTGTGCAATATCTCCGGGATCGGCCCACGCAAGAAGCCGCGTTTCCACCAGAAAGCTCACCTACGTGCATCGCGTTCGCCGCCAGTGTTTGCCAATAACCATTACGCATAAGCTGCAGTCGTCGGGCACCGTGAGTATCAGTGAAGGATCTTTGAATGCCATCACGTTCCACTCTTAAAAGCTAGGCTTTTAAAGATGCGCAGTTGCGATTGTAGGGCTCCCTAATTAAAGCGCAAGAGCCACACCGTGGCAAGACATCCGCTCACTTTGGATGCACTATACATGCAGAGGCGCCCGCTTGCGCGGAGCACCTGCGCGCGGGCATGTTTCTGCGTCGGTTCCCAAAGCGATAATGATTCTGCCATCTCGCTATAATATAATAACCGCACCCCGATGCCCTGCCCCGTGGGGCCAGATGAGCGCGTTCTTGAGCAGCTGCGCTTATACGGACGAGGCCCTGCGGACGCACATAGCTGAAGTGAACCGGGGCGCTATAACACGTGGCGAACGTCGCTTTCTTTTATCCTTCAGCTAGCTGTCCTTTCTTGCGCACGCACGTGTCTATTTAGCGAAACAGCTCCCAAAAGGTGCCTTTGGCCGCAGCGCTTCCAGGTCTAGTGGTTAAGGTTGATGCATTTGGAGCTGCAAAACTGAATTAGAGGAATCCCTTAAGTATAGGAAAAACTGTTAGCCCTTTCACTGGTGCGGAGATGGAAGACCAGCGAAGCTGTACTATGGTGGGAATTATGTATTTCCAATTATGACTGTTAAGATGTGATGGTGTAATTGGTTATTTGAACGAACAAAGAATGAGAAATATATATGATCCGGGGGTTTTAATCTATTTAGTGACCAAAGGGATCATGACCTTATGGTCGCTACGATTCACCGCCATAGGGTATACGGCAAAGGTTGGCACGTTAATTCTTCATAAAGATGTCACCAACGCCGCGCGCGTTTGGTGCGAACGCAGGCAAAACGCCGCCGCCGTCGACAAGTTCTGCGCGTTGTTTCTGTGACCCCACACAGCCGCTGTCAAAACGCTGGCAACGTGACGGAACGGCTCAACGCCGTTTCACACTGTTAGGGGAGAGGTGGGCGAGAGCCCAGATAGAGTCGGCGGCAGAGGCCGGCAGGGCTGCGCGCATGCGCCGCAGTGGGAGAGCGGGCACGCACACGCACACTCAGGGTCCCTTGATACCCTCCTCGCCCACCGCTCCCCATCCACTGGGAAGTCGCGTTTGCTCTCCGCCGTACTGTTCGCTCCCCGTGAAAGCGCGCGTCCTTCGCCCTCGCTCGCTTTCACTCGCACATACAGCATACGGCCAATGTGAGTTTTAGATGCGAAGCAGCTTATGGTCGGGCTTATGTCACTCACTCTCTCCCTCCCTCCATCCATCCATCCATCCGCCGTGCGGCGTCCACACCCCTACTGCGCATGTGCATCCTCCTCCCCTCTTCTACTCTCCTTGTCTCATCTCCTCTCGGCTTTCCTCCTCTCCTCTCCGACGCTCCTCTCCTTTCCGGATTGCGCAACGAATGGCAATACCTGCGGCTCCGCGTGCGATAATGCGAAGCAGCTTAGGTTAGAAGCGCGACTAACGTTTATAGATAAAGTATCTATAAACGGTGGGCGCGACGGTAGGCGCTGCATACTCCGCTGGGGGGCGCCGTTGTAGCTCGCGGTATAATGACGCGCGCGCGCTCTCCGCTCCTCTCATGCTCCTCCCGCAACGCACGGTAAATATAACGGTAGCTACATACCTCAACCTAACGGAAACGACGAACTAATGGGAACTTGAGTCGACCCCATGGCTGCTTCGCATACTACTCAGGGTTCGCCTACGGGAAGATGGTGTATTTTTTTTTCTATTGCCGGACGCGACCATCGAAGCGTGAGCCCTTAACAGCTTCGCTGTAAAAATTGGAGGACGCTTAAGTTTCGCCTTTAAGAGTGGAACGCGATAGCGTTATCGGGTCCCAGTTCGCAGAGCATTTTTTTTCGAGTATTCTTCACTGCAACAGAGAACATGGGAAAGCCAGCTTACTAAGACCACGCATACACCGATCCCTTTAAAGGCGGCTTCACTTTAAACAGAAATGAATTGCTGGAAAGACAACTTTTCAGGGGCAATGTAAGTCGTCTTGTATACAAATTTGAGGGCCTAAGCACCTTTCTTTATTATTTTATTATGTGCTTGCTATTGCCCCAACGCGAGTGAGTGTTCAAAACGCATTAAAAAGGCGAAATTCCATTTCACCTGCCGAGGATGCAAGCGCATTCTCGATATGAATTTCGCAACTAGCCTATCCGAGCGCGCCGCTGTTGGTATGGTAGAAATGCTGGAAAAAGGGTTTGTGTTTGAGTTTCCTCGTAACAGAATTAGGTTTTCTCGTACATTCAAATTACAATCCAACATAACCATGTCTGTAGGTTGTGGTTAAGTCGTACTTTACCATTTTTCTGACGCATTTCACTGTGAGAAATTGAATTTTTGTTCACTAACACCTTGCGCCACGTGGAAGGCCTGGGTGGTCGGGAGTCGTGGTGGTTGGGGATTATTTTCGCCGCCACGGACGCCGACATCCACGCCGACGCCGGATTTTCTGTGGCACGGGGCCCTTAACGCTGTCGCGGTAAAATGGCTTAAGCTTCCCCAAGCAACCACGGATATCCGTGGGACGTCCGTCGCAAGTCCTAACGTCCATATTTCTAAGTATCCACCACGGACATCCATAGAACGTGCAAGAAATGTCCATATCCCGTTCGGATGTGCAGAGAACATTCCTTCGGGATGACCGGTGGATATCCTGTTTTGAACGTCCCGTGGCTGTACATAAATAGGCATGCCTAGGACTTAACTTAGGACATGGCATCAATCTCCTCACACGAAAAGAATATAGTTGGAAATTGTAAAGGTTCGTAATTCATTTTACATTTTAATGTTCCTGCGCTCATACTCTGAGTTATTTTTCCAAGGCAAAACGAGTAGCTGACGCATCCTTGGAACTTAACGACGACAGTTATGCACAGATTTTAATATTTGGGCAAACCACTGCAGCATTAAGCATAAAAGATCTCAATGGTGTTGCTTTTACTGGCTGCATGAACAATACACCCTAAACGCCACGTACTGGTAGACAATCCCTAAGGCTATGCTTTTAATATAGTATTTCTATTTGAATTCAGCGTAAGTGATTTCGGAGCCGGAGCCACGTCATAGACGTTCGGTTTTTGGACGCTACTTATTCCCAAAACAAGTAGTTATTTCACTGCTTAATTTTGATTTGTTTAAAGGTTTGGTAACGCATGCTGTTCGTCGTCAGTGGATCGTCGACGACAGTTCGACGATCCAATCTAATTTGCAGCCATCGTCCCATCATTTTAATGGCAGCGAAGCGCCGGTATGGTCAGTGTCGGTTCATTTGTCATCTTCACAGCCTGCCCCGAAGTCGCCTGCTCAGCTATTGAGGTATGAAAGCTACATCTATCTCTATTTGAGCCATTGGAGTATCTGTACGTGTTTTGTTCGCAGGTGCCATCAAGGCCTAAAGTGTGGGGAAAGCCATACACGCGAAAGACTTCGGATCTCGGTTCTCGCGCCGGCAGCTAGCAGTCAATAGCCGGAAAAATCGCAAATCCAGAATGGTGCAGCGGTGCATGTACATGTACAGGTGCCCGAAAAATAACTCGGAACGCCGGACCGGTGGCCTTTCGCCGGCGGAGCGCGCCGGTGAAAAAGTAGTGCCAGGGTGTGCGCATGCGCCTGTCTCCCTAGCAAGCTCGCCTCGCTCCCCAGTGCATATAGATAAGTGTTGCCTTGCTCCATGAGAATAGCGTTGGGTGCCTTTTAGCGTTGTCACAGGTGCGGATGCGGTCTCTAAAACACTGTGCGCGCGCGATGAGCGCTCGTGCGTTAATAGGCATCAGTGCCTGTTAAAGGAAAACGCTTGAACTGGTTCATTGGTCACGGGATGGCTGACCATCGTCGACAACACTTGCCCGGAGCAAAAATCAGAAAGCGGCATACTACACCTCTACCATTCAATAAAGCATGTAATAGTGAATTTAGCACCAAGTAGCTAAAATAATTAACAGTAATTGAAGAGTCCCAAAGACTAAATAAAGGTGATTAGGGTAATTAACAAGACCAATACACAGACATCATACGACACCCTTATTTAAGCGTACTAATGTGAATTACTAAGTAACTAGGAATAATTACGTTTAATTAAAAGTAATTAAGGGTTGCGAACAGTAATAGAGAGTACTTACAACTCAATTCGAGACTCCGTGATAAGACTGGATTAAGACTAATTTAACTAATTTAAATTAAGACTAATTTAACTGACATAGCTGAGCACCCCCTTGATTCGCAACGTATCACCACACTGAACGAAAAATTGAATGTTTGCGCCAACCAACGCAGACACGCGATCAAATGTTACACTCCCTACTAAAACTGCAGCGAAGTGGCCAGATTTCGTAAATAAATAGCGCACTATGCGATGTTCATTGTGACTGCGAGTCATTAAATATACCTTTATTATAGTGCCGCATGCATAAAATTAATTCCTGTGCATGAAATTGGCGTGTTGGAATACGCCGTCTTATGTCATTTTGAAAACTTTTATTACAGCATGCAGTCATCCTTGTTAGAGCTGTCGTGTTACAGTCAAACTTCTGATCTTATTCCCAACTAGTAAATGCGGCTCGGAATATAATTGCACAAGGAGAACGCAAGGCAACGCCTTTCTAGATGCACTAGGGAGCGAGGCTTGCTTGCTAGGGATGCCGCGCACGCGCAGACCAAGGCTGTATGTTTCCGCGGGTGTGCTCCGCCGACGAGCGGCCACCGGTCTGGCGTTTCGAGTTATTTTGTGGGCACCTGTACGTCGCATACATGCGTTAACATGTGTTGTCGTCCTATTCGTGCTAATGTTTGTGTGCCTTGCGATGTTTGCCGTTGTGCAGAGGCAGCATCACAATCAAATGCGGATTGTAGGATGACGCGAACCCCGACCTCGGTGTCGGCAACAATATGCTGTAGCCATTCACTAGCGCAGCGGGTAGTAAAGATCCTTACAGCATTAAATTGAATGTATTTATGTTTAAAGGGATCAAAATCATTTAATATTCTGCTGTCGCTAAGTGCGAGTACTGGCTATACTGTTATAAAAATTTATTTGTGGTGGACATTTCCGCATCTAATTATGGGTATGTGTAATGGCTCTCCCGATATATCGTTCTTGTAGCCAAAGCACGAAAAGTTCGCAGTTGCAAGTGTCATGCACGTAATGTTTTTCTTTCCAAGCTGCTGAGTGAAAAAAAATGCTCCTTGTATCTCACCTCGCCGAGATAGAGACCAACCGTGATGCACCCATTACGTATAATGAAATCACCAAACACTTCTACCTTGGACGCCGCATCTTTCCGCCCCCACACCCCAAACTTAACAGACCGCAAGCGCTAACCCTACGCTTATTACAAACAGACACGTACCCAAATCCCGCCAAACTCCACGTTCTCTATCCTGACGCGTACCCCAGCGACATGTGCCCCTCGTGCGGATACACGGCGACACTCACACACATGCTCTGGGAGTGTAGAAACGCTCATCCCGACTCTACCTCGGACAAGTGGGAGAAGTCCCTCAGAAGCTCGCTTCTCGCCGACCAGCAATGGGCCGTCCAGCAGGCCCACGAAGCGGCCGCCAGGTATTCCCTGTCGGTCCCTACGTGGGAGACGCCCATTACGCCCTAAGCGCGTCCTGCAGGACCCAAATAAAGTTTGTCCAGTCCAGTCCCGTCCTTGTATGCAAATAATAAGTTTTATTTATTGGTAAACAATACGTAAATTCCTCGAATTAGCAGAAGTGGCAGGGCTTTCTGTGTTGAAACTTCCCATCCCAATGAGTTTGCAGGTGCGCCAGATTTTACCTTTTTCATATCTTTGAAAATGCGTTCTATTTCTGACATATTGTACATAACTGTGCTATATTGATAGCTTACATTATTCTGGGTAGACTTGTCTGTGTCTTTATTAAGTAAACCTGTTTAATAAGTGCAAAACGAGACAAAGGACGACAAAGAAGGTGGGACAAAGACAGTGTTTGTCTTAGACATTATTTAAGCCTTGATGCTTGAACTTCCACTACGCATTGTACTGTCTTTTTGTGGTTTCCGCCACACGGTTATTCTTGCTTGTGAGTTTTTTTTCTTTATTCTAAAGCATGTACCTATAATGAATCCTCATAGGGTTTGACAATACGAAAAAGTAAAATACGTATGATAATGACATGAGACTTCATTTAGTTGTCTTTCCCACATTTGTTATGCTGTTGAACATGGTGAAACGAGTTTGTATTTTTGTTTTTTTATGTCCTCGCGCTGTTCTAACTTCAGTCATGATATCTAGGTCTGCAAATTTTCTTTATATCAGCAGGTATATTTATGCTATGAACAGTATTCATGTGTGCTTTGTGGACTTTTAACCATAAGTTGGCAGTAAATTATTTGTATTTTGAGGCTGGTGTGGGCGCATTTTTTTGTTTATTAACACGAAAGTGTTTTATTCCGGGGTCCACCAAGACTTCACTGACGTATTTCCGTCACGGAAATACGTCATAGAACATAATACAAAGAAAGAAACCAGAAGAAAAAGTTCCACAAACATGCAAAATTTGGGAATCGAACCCACGACTTCTCGGTCCGCGACGATAGATCGCCGAGCGTTTAACCCATTGCGCCACAAACGCATTCGCAGAGAGCTACACAGACGCGCCTTATATATCTAACACTCCTCCGTGTACCCGCGCTCTTGCTCGGGGCGGTGCCGCCGCCTATGAGCAGAAAAGAGAAGTACTGCATTATGACACTAAAGCCCGGGATACATGGAGCGAAATTTCTCGACGAACTTCACGCGTCCGCGCGTTGGCCGCCGTGTTGGCGGCGGTCCCGGCCGCCCGCTTCGAACTGAATTTGGCGTTGTCCTTGTAGAATTCACTTAGTTGGAAGCAAATGACTGCGTAAACGGCTTTCGCTTAGTCTCAGGCCGCTTCGACGACAGAGTATTATGGATAACCTTGAGTAGTTTTCGAGATCGCTTCTCGTTTCGAACGCGTCTAAGCCTAGCGAAAGAAATATCCGATGCCAACGCCATCTATCGGGGAAGTCGGGAGATAGGCATGACGACAGCATGTGGCCTCTGAGATCAGAAGATTTCTGTTGAAGGTTGTTGTAGAGAGCTTGCACTGCTTGTCTGTTTCCTCGCAGATCAGCGGATATGGGATGTACAAATACAACGCGATTCCTGAGAGATCATACTAGGAACTACTCAATCGGTGCAGAGACATGCAGACACGGCAACACCAACGCGATTGCAGACGACGCGAAAAGGCGCGCGCGCGCGAAACACCAGCATGCATTGCGACCGGAACTAGTGCCTCCTGATTGGCTGTCGTCCACCGCTGCGCGCTAGACGCTTCCGGCGGCGGCGTTCGCCCGACGAAAATGTTTGGACAGGCAGATCGGCTGCGGACGGCAAATTTCTTGACGCCGGCCGTCGGACGTTCGCCGCCCGACGAAGTTCTTCGCTCGGACGCCGGTTATTCGCTCCATGTATTCCGGCCTTAACGCGCACCGACAGTGAACGCTTCGGTGGTCTCAGTACTACGACGCCTCGATGCCAGCATTCGAAGGGACGCTGGCATCAAGAAGCACTACCAACGCCACCTAGGTGGCGTTCACCGTACTCAGCACAGCGGAGCGTGGCCTCCGCAATTAGCTCTGAAAATGTTTCTGAAGTTGATCCCGGAGGCTGCAATTACGACGCGCTGTACGCGCTGATTTGACTCGGTGACGATTCAGTTACGTGCTTTGTCTTGCGCGTTGTATTAGTGTGTCAGTTACGTGCTTCGTCTTTCGCGTTGTGCTAGCGTGTGCAGCGTAGTGCAGCTTCCATATGCACGACGGTTGCTCATGGTCATCGACGTTGGTAGTCGTGATGGAGGAGACGTGCCACCAGGCGTCAGCGTGGGTGCATCAACGCCTAAGGGCGCTTTAGCCACAAAACACCAATAGACATTATATATCAATGTGCAATAAACATTACACTACTTCTGTGAAGACACGTTTCACTTTCGTGTTCTATACCGATTCCTATATAAGAGGGATCAACCACATTTTTTGCAGTATAGCGGTGACAGTGGAATGCATTGAAGCACCTGACCGGTTGTTATATAACATTGGTTGGGTGCTTGAATGTATTCCACTATCGCTGCTTCAAAGTCTGTAAGCGTGTGTGTGTGCGCGCACACACACACACACACACACACACACACACACACACACACACACACACACACACACACACACACACACACACACACACACACACACACACACACACACACACACACACACACACACACACACACACACACACACACACACACACACACATATTTACACGACACACAAATACGTCCGCCACAGGATCCCATTTCGGATGTCCGATGGATGTACAAATTTGTCTTTTCTGGATATCCATCGGACGTCCGATGGACGTCTGATGGAGATTTGCGGACGTCCATCGGAGGTCCATTTTATCTTAAAGGGATATCCATAGGACGTCCGACGGATATCCGTGGTTGCTTGGGTTGCATCGGCCGCACAAGGTTTGAAATTGTGAAGCTGGGCGATCGTAGGGGCTTATTATGGCTGATGCTAGGTTGTAACTTGGCAGTTGCTAGGCTCGGCACCGCTCGTACTCGGCTTCCCCCATGGTTGGGTCCTGGCGTTCCATCCGTATGTACGTTGCCTTCGAGTCTCCTTCACGGCTGGCGTATTCGGAGTCTTCACGTCGTCGCTGCTTCTTGGTCTCGGCCGCTCTGGCTGCGTACTCAGGATCGGCTTGCCGTTGCCGCTGCCTCTCCCGCTTAGCAGCCAGCCTTGCTTCGCGAAGCGCAGCCTCTTCTTCCGGACTACGAACTGCCGTTGGGCGTCCCATGACCTCTACTGAGTCTACTGATCGAGCGCCGCCGCACGCACGCTTCCATAGCTGTTACCTCAAGGTCAGCGCATGCGCGAATCCAATCGTTATCACGCGCATGCGCTGATCTCGGCGCGGCGGCGGAAACCGGTTGCTCGCAGTGTCTCCGAGCCGCTGCCGACGCCGTCCGCGTTTCCCCGGCGCGATCGCGTGAAACGGGGAAACGCGGGCGCGTCGGCTTCCAACGTTGCCTCGTCGGTGCTGCTACAATTTCTTTCTCTCTCTGTCTCGCTGTCATTTTCTCTTTCCCTCTCCCGAGAATTGCTCGCGCTGCGCGCGTGCTCTCCTTCCCTCTCCTTAACGTCCCATGTCAAGGCAAAATGAGCACGGCACGGAGAGGAGGTGAGGCACACGGCGCTCCGCGAGGTGGTTGCTAAGCAACGCAGTGACGTGATAGCTCGGCGATGTTTTGTGACGGCAGGCACCACTTTTTACGGTTAGCTGAATAGCTTCGCTGTTAAAAAGTGGAAATAGCACCTGATGCTGATTGGTAACAGCACTGAATTTCGTGGCTACATGCATGATGACGAAAACAAAGGTATATTTACACCAAGATATACAATTGACATCAGCACCCCTTTTTTGCGTGCTTCTGGTTGCTGAGGCCTTTTACGCAAGAATTGCTGGCGTGCAATTACTTCCCGCATCAACACCACATGAGGATCCGGCATCGCGGGACTCTCGCATGGATCTGATGTTTTCTACTGCGGAATTAGAAGCTATGCTGTGACTTTGGTCGTCTAGGCCCGATGCAGTCACGTACACGGCACTAAGAAACCATTGCCGGAAAGCCCGAAGATATAGCTTAAGTTCGGGCACGAATGATTAATTTCTTGTGAGTCAAAAGTCAGCTGCGTAGTACCTTTGCTTAAACATTACACACCTACATTAGACCTAGCATTGTACTCTCCCATCGCCCTTAATTATCACTTGCGTTTGGAACTAGGTGGTGTTAACGCACTTTTAACGATTATTATAACATAACGAGGTATACGCGCATGCAGCGTCGGGACATCGGCGCTATCGGTCATCCAGAGATAGCGTCCTTGATACATTCATGTTCATTCAACATCAAACGAGCATAACACGATTATTGGTGGCGATGTTTCTCGACGTCAATGGTGCAATTGCGAATGCAGCACACCGAGCAATCCTCGTCAATTTGACTGATGCGGGAATAGGCACCCATGTATGCTGCTAATTAAGCCACAGCTATTTCTAGGATAGATTCCTCTTCATGCTTACCGAAAATTGGATGACATTCAACTTTTTTTAACACGAAAGTGTTTTATTCCGGGGTCCACCAAGACTTCACTGACGTATTTCCGTCACGGAAATACGTCATAGAACATAATACAAAGAAAGAAACCAGAAGAAAAAGTTCCACAAACATGCAAAATTTGGGAATCGAACCCACGACTTCTCGGTCCGCGACGATAGATCGCCGAGCGTTTAACCCATTGCGCCACAAACGCATTCGCAGAGAGCTACACAGACGCGCCTTATATATCTAACACTCCTCCGTGTACCCGCGCTCTTGCTCGGGGCGGTGCCGCCGCCTATGAGCAGAAAAGAGAAGTACTGCATTATGACACTAAAGCCCGGGATACATGGAGCGAAATTTCTCGACGAACTTCACGCGTCAAGTAACGACGCGGCGACACGACGCAGGATGTTTGCTGTGTTGCAATACATGCGGCGAACGCCGCCGCGCGTTGGCCGCCGTGTTGGCGGCGGTCCCGGCCGCCCGCTTCGAACTGAATTTGGCGTTGTCCTTGTAGAATTCACTTAGTTGGAAGCAAATGACTGCGTAAACGGCTTTCGCTTAGTCTCAGGCCGCTTCGACGACAGAGTATTATGGATAACCTTGAGTAGTTTTCGAGATCGCTTCTCGTTTCGAACGCGTCTAAGCCTAGCGAAAGAAATATCCGATGCCAACGCCATCTATCGGGGAAGTCGGGAGATAGGCATGACGACAGCATGTGGCCTCTGAGATCAGAAGATTTCTGTTGAAGGTTGTTGTAGAGAGCTTGCACTGCTTGTCTGTTTCCTCGCAGATCAGCGGATATGGGATGTACAAATACAACGCGATTCCTGAGAGATCATACTAGGAACTACTCAATCGGTGCAGAGACATGCAGACACGGCAACACCAACGCGATTGCAGACGACGCGAAAAGGCGCGCGCGCGCGAAACACCAGCATGCATTGCGACCGGAACTAGTGCCTCCTGATTGGCTGTCGTCCACCGCTGCGCGCTAGACGCTTCCGGCGGCGGCGTTCGCCCGACGAAAATGTTTGGACAGGCAGATCGGCTGCGGACGGCAAATTTCTTGACGCCGGCCGTCGGACGTTCGCCGCCCGACGAAGTTCTTCGCTCGGACGCCGGTTATTCGCTCCATGTATTCCGGCCTTAACGCGCACCGACAGTGAACGCTTCGGTGGTCTCAGTACTACGACGCCTCGATGCCAGCATTCGAAGGGACGCTGGCATCAAGAAGCACTACCAACGCCACCTAGGTGGCGTTCACCGTACTCAGCACAGCGGAGCGTGGCCTCCGCAATTAGCTCTGAAAATGTTTCTGAAGTTGATCGCGGAGGCTGCAATTACGACGCGCTGTACGCGCTGATTTGACTCGGTGACGATTCAGTTACGTGCTTTGTCTTGCGCGTTGTATTAGTGTGTCAGTTACGTGCTTCGTCTTTCGCGTTGTGCTAGCGTGTGCAGCGTAGTGCAGCTTCCATATGCACGACGGTTGCTCATGGTCATCGACGTTGGTAGTCGTGATGGAGGAGACGTGCCACCAGGCGTCAGCGTGGGTGCATCAACGCCTAAGGGCGCTTTAGCCACAAAACACCAATAGACATTATATATCAATGTGCAATAAACATTACACTACTTCTGTGAAGACACGTTTCACTTTCGTGTTCTATACCGATTCCTATATAAGAGGGATCAACCACATTTTTCTAAGCACTCCGCCTTGTGGAGTGTCAAGCCCCACGATCTTCGACGTAGCACTATTAGGCATTGTTGAATTATTGCCAACGACAGTCCAGATCTATGAAGGTGATATCTGGGCGTCTGGTGTGACACGTCCACAGATACAAACGAGAACGCAGAAGACGGCCATACAAGTGACTTCCTACGTGCGCAAAAAGGGCCTAGAACTATCTTCAGAAAAGTAATGTGTAGTACAGACGAATGCCCGGCGCTGCAGACACATCGCCAGTCGTTCGGGAGGCGCAAGCTCGAGATTGACCGACCTGCTCTGGTTGAGACACGCTACCTGCTGCTCTCTTGGCTTGTATTCACATTAGATTCTGGTGGAGGTGCGGCGGTTTCCGCCCAACCTGCAATTACGCACCTGAATTCTGCCGTCCGTCATGCCTGACGACCCCAGCCCGACATCCCCACCGGTTACTCCAGCCATCGTATGTGCCAGTGCCCAGCGTCAGCGGGATCCCGACATCTTCAGCGGCACCGATGAGAAATACGTTGAAGATTGGCTGGAATCATATGAGTGCGCCAGCAATACCAACAAATGGAACGATCCCCTCAATCTCGGCAACGCGATCTTCTCTTTATCGGGTGTCGCCAAGCTGTGGTTCAAAAACCACGAAGCCAATCTATGCACGTGGGCTAGCTTCAAAACTTGCATCGCAGATGTTTTCGGCCACCCTGGCCTACGCAAACTTCGCGCTGAACAATGCCTACGAAGCAGATCCGAGGAAACTGGTGAAACGTTCACTAGCTACATAGAGGACATCGTCGACCTCTGCCGGCGTGTCAACCCGACGATGGTGGAGGCGGACAAGGTAGGTCACATCATGAAGGGCATTTCCGACGATGCCTTTCATATGCTGCTGTCCAGAAACACAGGCACTGTTTCTCAGATCATTTGGCTTTGCCAGAGTTTCGACGAGCTCTGCAGACAGCGTCTTCTCACGCTGTGTCCGACGAAACCCTCGCGAGCATGACCGCGGCTCCTGAGATGGACTCTCTGCTTTGCCAGAATGAAAGAGTTCGTCCATGCCGAGGTCGCTCGTCAGCTTGCGCTGCTGTCCTCAGCCACGCCAGCACCCTCGCCTTTGCCGGCCAACCTTCACCAGGTCATGCACGAGCAAGTTTGCGCAGCTCTCCCTTCTGCCCGCGAGACTCCGCCAGTGCCGACTCCCATTGCTTTTCCCGAGATGACTGCACCTCTCAGCTACGCCGAGACTCTCGCGCGGCCTCCACCTCAGACCTTTGCGCCATTCCCATCAGTCGTGCCACTGTGTCCAGCCCCTCACTTCGTTCAGCCGTGGTACCCACACAGCAATGGACAATGGTGCACTCCTGACAACCGGTCAATATGTTTTGCGTGTGGTCTACCTGGCCACGTTGCACGATTTTGCCGTCGCCACGCATCATCCTACAGCCGCAGCTTCGACAGCGAACCACACGTTTCACCGTACCGGTCGTCCCCCGCGTTTCAGAACCCTGGCCAGATGTCTTCATACTCGGACCACCGCCCTCTTGTTGACCGCCGTTCGCCATCGCCTCGACGCCGCTCGCTTTCGTCCTTCTACGCCAGAACGGAAAAACTAATAGCCACAGTTCCAGAGGCAAGTACTGCGTCACCCACGAACAGACCAAGGCCTCTCCCTTCTCCGACTAATGTTATTGATGTATTTTTGGACGGCGTCGCTGCACTCGCCCTCGTTGACACTGGTGCCGCAGTTTCAGTTATTAGTGCCAAACTTTGCCGTTCGATCAGAAAATTTACGACGCCACTGTCAAACATATCACTTCGTACTGCCAGCGCAGACCACATCACGCCTGCAGCTGCGTGTACTGCTCGCATTGTTATCAACGGCCTCCTCTACATCGTCGAATTTTTGGTACCCACGATGTTATTTTGGGCTGGGACTTCCTTTCCGCTAATAAGGCCGTCATCGACTGTTTTCGTGCTGAAGTGGAATTTCGAACGCTGTGTCATGCCCCACTCCTTGACGCTCGTGAACCTGAATTTGTTGCCGAAGACGTTACAATTCCACTGCACTCATCTGCCCTCGCCCCAGTGTCATGCAACATTGTTGCTGATGCCAGCGTACATTTTACGCCATCTGAAATTTTCGCTCGTCGAAAATGTTCCCCGCTGCCTTTCGCCCTTTTGGACGTTCATGCCGACGTCAGCAGACTGCTTGTCGCCAACCGATTGTCCAGTCCTCTCACTTTGCTTCGTGGGGAGTGCGTTTGCCGTTCCCAGCGTGTCGACCCTGCTGCCATCATTCACATGCCAACTGGTTCCATCGCCACTCATGAGGTCGCCGGAGTGACCTGTAACCCCACACAGGAGCCGACTTCGCCCGACGTTTTACATAGCTCCATCGCCGACACGTTGACTGTTTCCCTACGCGCCCAGCTTCTACGCCTTCTCGACTAGTTCCGTTCGTCTTTTGACTACCAGCATGTTCCCTTGGGCCACACGTCAACTGTTTGTCATCGCATCGACACGGGTACAAGTGCGCCACTGCGACAAAGACCATATCGTGTATCCGTGACAGAGTGCCGTGTCATCGACGGCCAAGTAGCTGACATGCTAAAGCGCGGCATCATTCAGCCTTCGGATAGCCCCTGGGCATCTCCCGTTGTTCTTAAGTAGAAGGATGTATCGATTCGATTCTGTGTCGATTACCGTCGTCTTAATAAAAAAATTGTTAAGATAGTTACCCTCTTCCGAGAATTGACGATGCTCATGACTGTCTCCAAGGCGCGGAGTGACTGTCTCTGTGACTCGAATGACTGTCTCTTCTATCGACTTACGCAGCGGCTATTTCAAGTCCCCATGGCACCCGAAGAGCAACCTAAAACGGCCTTTGTAACACTAGATGGCCTATATGAATTTCGTGCCATGCCTTTCAGGCTTTGCAACGCCCCCGCAACATTTGAGCGTATGATGGACAACCTTTTGCATGGTCTCAAGTGGAAAACGTGCCTGTGTTACTTAGATGATGTGGTTATTTTTTTTACCCGATTTTCCCACGCATCTCTGTAGGCTAGAGGAAGTGTTACATTGCCTAATTGCCGCCGGCCTTCAGCTCAACCTGAAGAAATGCCACTTTGGCGCTAGCCAGCTCATCATCCTTGGCCATGTAGTTTCTAAACACGGTATTCTTCCTGACGCCACCAAGCTCCATGCAGTTTCTGATTTTCCCAAACCTTCCTCCGTAAGAGTACTTTGAAGCTTCCATGGCCTTTGTTCTTACTTTCGCCGCTTCATTCGGAATTTTTCGTCCATCACCGCTCCTTTGAATGAGCGTCTACGGAGTGACTTGAACGATTACGCCTGGTCGTCCGCTTGTGACGATGCCTTCCAAGAGTTCCGTCGTCTACTGACCTCACCGCCTATACTGCGTCACTTCGACCCGACAGCTCCGACCGAAGTACACACCGACGCCAGCGGTGTTGGACTCAGCGCTGTGCTCGCGCAGTGCAAATCTGGATTCGCCGAGTATGTCGTTGCATACGCAAGCCGCACCCTCCCCAAAGCCGAGAAGAATTATTCCGTTACGGCGAAGGAATGTTTGGCCATAATCTGGGCACTTGGGAAATTTTGACCCTGCCTCTATGGCCGCCCCTTCGACGTGATTACAGACCACCATGCACTTTGTTGGCTGTCCACATTGAAGGATCCCCTCAGGCTCGCTGGGCTTTGCGCTTGCAATATTTCGACGTGCGCGTTGTATACAAGTCTGGCCGCCGCCACACTGATGCCGACGCACTTTCCCGTTCGCCCGTGTCAACCGAAAGCGATGCCTGCCTCTCTGCCGTTGACCAAGTACTTTCGTTCCCAGCAGGCTGCGACATGGCTTCGGATGAACGCAAAGATGACTGGATTAGTGCTCTTATCCGTTTCCTTTCAAACCCGTCGACTGCTCCTCCACCTTATCGAGCTTTGCGCCGTCAAGCATCCCACTTCGAAATTCGCGATGGACTTCTCTATCGCCGGAATTACGTCTCTGACGTACGCAAGTGGTTGCTCGTAATACCTCGACATCTTCGTGGTGAAATATGTTATGCCTTTCATACTGACCCGCAGTGCCGTCAGCTCGCCCGTTCCTTTACAGCCGTCGACCAATGGCCACAAAAATCTCGACGTGACGATGATCACCCGCATTTTCCCTTTCTTCCGGACTCCCTTGTGTGGCTTTGGGTTCCTGCCATTCCTGCTGGCCTCTCATCCAAGCTTGTCTCAAAATATCAAGGACTCTACCGTGTTGTTGCGCAGACATCGCCTGTGAACTATATTGTCGAACCTGTCACGCCACGTATACGGACCAACGCTGTCGTGGTCGTGAAACCGTCCACGTACAACGCTTGAAGCCGTATTATGACCCCATGATTCTATGTTCACCATGCGTCGCCAGAAGAAGAACGTAAACTTTATTGTCAAATCAATCAGATTTGAGTCCGGCGTCCTTTGAGTCGCCAGGATGGCTCCTTTTCCGAGGGGGGGGGGGGGGGGGGGGTGATTGTAGTGAAGACGAATGCCCGGCGCTGCAGACACATCGCCAGTCGTCCGGGAGGCGCAATCTCGAGATTGCCTGACCTGCTCTGGTTAATCCACGCTGCCTGCTGCTCTCTTGGCCTGTAGGCCCATTAGAAATGCTTAGTCGCATTTAAACATAAAGCAAAGACACCGAGTGTTATACGTTTAAATCGACAAATAACTACCTATGAATGCAATCACTGCTTTCTTGAACGAATCATCGACCTTGATTTATATCGGACACCACACATGTCATGCATAACTTGAAGAAGCTGAGTGCGATTGGCCATGTATTCAAATTTCTCGTCAGAAAGTCGTGGGATGCATCAGCGCAGTCGATTATATCGTACACTTATGCCATTCACTATTCAAGGGTTTCTTTCGGTACGTTCTGTCTGTGCTGGGTAACAGCTGTAAGTCGAAGCTTCGTACACTACAAGGTGTACAAGGCCCAGTTTGACGGAATGTGCCTCGGTCTCCCTAAGTGTGAATCCACGCTAGCCAGGCGGTTGACGCTCTAAAAGTGCACATTCGACATGCCACAAGGCAACCAGCCACGGCAGCCGCATTCATAGATGAGGGCGAAATTCAAGAACGCCTGTGTACCCCGCATAGGGCACACATTACAAAACCCCACCTGATCAGGATTATTCCGGAGTCCCCCACTATGGCGTGCCTCACAATTATAACCGGGTTTTGGAATGTAAAGCCCCAGAATATAATTTTTATTTAACTGTCAACAGAGTGTGGAAGCAGGCAATATTGTTGCTGCTGCACGAAGTCCACAGTAACCGCTCCAACGTTTACACCTATGTATGGGTCATGCGTATTAGCTGAGCAGCTGCAGGATTTCTCCCAACTACAACTATTGAAATAAAACTTACGGCAATAGATTTGACATCAGTGACAGCCACCGAACTTGCAGCCCTGTGTGCAGCACTTACCTTCATCAATAAGGAAATCAGGCAGTCCGCTCCGAAGTTTCCTCTCTGTATTACACCATCGACTCCACAAGGAACTTGCCGCGCACATAAGAGAAATTTCCCACGGGGCAGTTGAGAAAGGACGACCATGGCGGTGTATGTTCTATGGCTTGCGTGGTTTCGCGGTCTAACACTCCCAGGATTAGTTCTAGTAGACAGACATAATTACCGCAGAGACTGGATGGGAAAACGGCCCCGCGGTTCCTCGATTGGTAAGAGCATCGCACGCATAAAGCGAAGACGTGGGTTTGTATCCCACCTGCGGCGAGTTGTTTTTTTTTTTTCATCCGCTTTTATTTCCATTTATTCATCATTACTTTAATTCAATTAGGAACTTCCGGTAATTCGCACCATGCGGTCCTTCGTCGTGTCATTGTTTGTTGGAATCCTATGATGTGACTAATAAGAAAGCGGGCCCCTGGGTTTCCTTTCTTCTCGTATGGTGGCGTGGAGTAGAGGTAGAACACCCGACTTCAAATCGTATATATATATATATATATATATAATTTATATACAATAAATTTTTAAAGGTTGCCTGTGGCATATATCACAATTCTTGTTCATGAGCTGGTCTACTCGAAGAGGCGGACATTACTTGCAGAAGAAATTGAAATGCATAATCGAATAATGAACAGAAATTTACTAATTAAGTTTTTAACTAATTACCTGATGGCCCATATTGCAATTTACAAATTGTGGCTGTGGAGTTCGCAAGGCGGATCCACTTGGAACGAATTCTCGGGATGACACCAGTTTTGAGATATTAATTCGCGAACTTTACGGAGAAATGCATTGGCGTTCCAGTTAGATTCTTAACAAAACGTCGCTTTATGCATTGAAGAACAAAATTAACTGGAACGCCAATGCATTTCTCCGCAAAGTTCGGGAATTAATATCTCGAAACTGGTGTCATCCTGAGAATTAATTCTAAGTGGATCCGCCTTGCGAACTCCACGGCCACAATTTGTAAATTGCAATATGGGTCATGAGGTAATTAGTTAAAAATTTAATTCGTGAGTTTTTGTAAATTAGTCGATTATGCATTTAAATTCTTTGTGCAAGTAATGTCCACCTCTTCGAGTAGACCAGCTCATTAACTAGAATTGGGCTATCTGCCACAGGCAACCTTAAATAAATTTTAAATAAATTTTGAAAGTGTTCGCTGAAACACCCTATTGTATATATATATATATATATATATATATATATATATATATATATGCGCACATTGGTCATAGGGTATATATGAAAACTCATATATACCCTATGACCATGATATGTATGTATATACGCGTCATAGAATATAGATATAAAAATTCAATATATATATATATATATATATATATAATGAGTTTTTATATATACCCTATGACCATCATTAAAAGTTCAGTTGGCCAGTTCAAGGATGTGTCGTCTTCCTTCCATGTTGTCAAAATGATCGTCTGTTGTATTCCTGGAAACTATGAACGAACTGGCACACCCGAGAGCCATCAAGCACAATGCCAGATTCAGTTAGTTCCTAAGGTGAGTTCGGGGCTCGTGCACTGCTTTCCATACTTCCCAAGAAAAATTATAAATCAAACACCAAGCATTGCTACATTTTTGAGTACCTGAATCCTCAAGAAAATATGAGCTGAACTTGTAGAGATTTCCTAGCGGAAGCACGTCGTCAGTCGGGACCCAGTAGACCTTGATGTTTTATTACAAACGTAGTACATCCGTGTTATTTGAATGTTTGCATTTATCGCTTTATCGATATCGCAAGCTAGTTTCCTCCTGCAATTGCAAGAACTTCATAGATTTCCTTTTTTCCTTACTGCTCAATCGAATAAACAGTGCTTTGCAGGCTGCTCGCTGTCGTAGCCAACGCACAGAGCGTTGGCTACACCATGAGTTTAGTTTTGTCAAGAGTGAAAATTTAAAAAATAAGAAGAAATAAACGGTTTCCACTGACTCTGGACGCTAATCTACGAACATATTTCAACGGCAAAAACAAAAAAGATCAAAAACGATCCACCAATATTGCAAAGACGGACTACAAAAAAGCGGCAAAGAGAAAAACAAAGTGAGAATGCTGGCACCTCGTGGTTACATCGTCTGGAATGCTGGCACCTCGTGGTTACATCGTCTGGAGGCTAGAGCACTGCCGAAAACGAGATAACCTCATTCGACTCAACGTTTCGGTTTGGCTCCTGAGGAAAATATTAGTGGTTAAAGCATATTATTAATATGCTAATATTATTACCGGTGCGCTAGTTGACCGAAGTTACAATTCTCAGGAACTTTCTTGGTACAGGGTGCTATATGCATATTTATGCTGCGCTTGCACTGGGCGCAAATGGTCAGAGAGTTCACTGTTTCCCGTTTAAAATTCTACGTTAAAACTTAATCACCATCGACACCTGTCCTACGGAAGCACTTTGACGATTATGCAAAGTATCCTAGAAACTTCCTGTAACACCCACTCTGTTACGCCCTCGAATCCAGTATCGAATGGAAGGGCGACGTTTCATAATCGTCCTTTCAAACTTTCGAATATTGGCAGAAGCTTAGAAAGTGGTCTGCTTACGCACGCTACGAAATGCATGACAGCCGCATAAAGTTTCTATTGAATTTCCTTTGAAGGGGAGTGCACCTGCGAGAATGTTTTTTCTCATATTTTGAGCCAGCTGCGACCGCAACGCAAGTGAAGTGAAGCTCCCATTTGTGTTCCGGCGGGCCTGTACAAGAATTGGCAGTTGGGACGCCTACAAGTTTGCTAAGCCGGCATTTCAAGGTTGATAATAGAGCACATTCAATTTCAGTAAACAACAGCTATCCGTGAGGAACTACGTTTAATCTGTTTAGATGTCTAGCGCAATTTGACAGGGATCTACAGCACAGCATACGCACGCGTGGCCGACGCGCATTTGAATTTCTTTGCTCTGTCACTGTCATATGCTCTCTCTTTCTATTTCCTTCCTATTTCCCCCTCCCCATAGGCATAGCTCCTCTGGCCGAACATAACAGTTTTCACGAATATTCCAGCTTTCTCCCTTTCTTAAGAGGAACCCTTAGCCCGGACAGATGTTTATAGTGCTGCAAGTGCTACTGTGCTGGGCCACCTGTGACCGATTGTGATTGTGTGTCTGTGCTCCTTTCTTTATCTCTACTTTGCTGTCACTTTACCTCCCCCTTCCCTCTCTCCCCAGCGTCGGGTAGCAAACCGGATCTTCGCATCTGGTTAACCTCCCTGCCTTTCCCCTTTCTCCTGTCCCTCTTTATTTAGCTCGGATACTCCTATCTAAAAATATACACGAAAGAATTCTTTTGCTTGGCAATCATTACACCGTTTTAATTAGATTTATTTCCTTTTTTAAAAAAAGGTAATATCTACTTACCGTTGGCAGCGGATTTTTTTTAATGGTCAGTTTTTTTTTTAACAAAAATTGTTGAAAGAAAAGAAAGGCACCTCACTAAATGTACAACTTGGTCGCTGAGTATTAAAAAAAACATAATATTATTATATAAATAGCCAAGGGTACAACAATGGGTTAGTTGATAATTATTATTTCTAATAAACCTTTAACAGTGTTACATAGCTGTAAATTGTTATATAAGAGTTGTCCGATTTATATGTTCCAAGAGATACAGTTTACAGAACTGTGATATATGCTGTTGGTGCAGAGCTACAAATTTTTAAACATTGTGGTTAAATTTTGTGATATTTATCAGTTATCCGAAATTTTTAAGAAATTCCAGGCCCTAAACCAAAGTTCTGGTGTCTAAACTCACTGCCATTTACGTTTCTCTCTCTCAAATACATGAAATGTTACTGAAATCGTTTCAGTGCGATTGTCTTGTACACCGCAAGCATTTCTGCGTTTTACACGTATACTTAGTCACTGGAGTTCGTCCCGACGTAAAGGTTCCTTTTGAAAGAAGAAAATAAGAAGAACAGTATATTGTGGCTAAAAATATTCTGCGTACACAGAAGGACTTCTACATTGCAGATCATACCAATGGAAAATGGGCACCCCGCCCCGAACTCCTAGAACTTTTCTGGATGTTGCTTACAGGCTTGGCAGAACGTTTAATATGCCTACTATTTTCTCCGTTGGTTAACTTCTGAACAGACTTGAACGCTAGGCCAGGCGAATTTGCTTACTTTTTACAGCGAAGCGTTTATTGCGACTACAAGCGCTTAAAAAACCTTATTTGCAAGATTTCAAGGTTCTGTAAAAAATCTAAATTAGAAAAAAGTTGTTGCAGTTTCACCTGAAAGGCGAAGCATCAATTGCGATAGCAAATTTCTAGAGAGCTATACGGAGTAATGATAGTAGCTTTATCAGCTGTATAAACTTGGACATGCAGCAGCACCGGCCACACGCAGAACTATTGTCGACGCCGTCGGCGTTTAGCCCGCGTTCGCACAAAACGCCTACTTCTGCAGCCCTTAAGGGAGCACGGCGCAGAACGCGCGCTTGTTCTCCGCCGTGGGTTCACTCCCCGTGAAAGTGCGCGTCACTCGCGTCCTTTCACTCGCACATACAGCGTTCGGCGGCGCGCGGCGACGATTTCATCTCCATTGACGTCATACGGAACCTCACGGCGACGGCGACGGCAACGGCGACGACGACGGCGACGCCGACGGTAGAAATCTGCTTTTGAGTGTCCATATAACTGCTATCGCAATAAAAAGATGTTGCAGTTTCGCGCGATAGGCAAAGCATCGATTGCGATAGCAAATTAGAAGAGAGCTGTACTATAAGGTATACTATAAGCTAAGCTATAACGCTAATAGTTTTATCGGCTGTCTAAACTCGTAAACATGCGCTTACTAACAAAATTAACAAGCATGGTGTCACGTGCGCGCAGGCAACCATAAACACTTCTGAATCGATGAGCGCAGACAGTCGCTGTCAAAACGCTGTTGTGAGGAAGACCGGCAGCGAGCGAATCGACCTTAAATTAAATAAATTATGGCATTTTGCGTACCAAACCCAACATCTGATTGTGAGGCACGCCGTAATGAGGGACTCCGGAATAATTAGGACCACCTGGGGTTCTTTAACGTGCACCTAAATCTAAGTACACAGGTGTTTTTTTTTTTTTACATTTCGGCCCCATCGATGCCCTTCGTGCAGCGAAAGACGGTGTGCTTCGTCCCCGCCTTCCTCCCTAGCGCGCGCGAGATAAAGCCACCTTTATCAGATGCCCGCTTTCACTCGCACCTACAGCATACGGCCTGAGGCCATGGTGTTACCGCACTTGGAATTTATACGTAACATCACAGCGACGACGACGGCGGCAAATGTACCTGGAGTGTCCATATAAGAGAGAAAGATGAGGAAGTGTGGGGACTGTGAAAGGAAAATGCACGCATATATTGAAATGCATGTGTATGTATGTCAAGTAGAGGTTAAAGAAAAATAATTAACCCTCGGTTTCGGACCGTTTTGATGCGTTATGTCAAGCGCCAAACAATTTACGCGCCTACTTAGGAAGACAAGAAAAAAAAAAACGTCAGAAATTTCGCATTTAGAAGCGATGGAGGTCATTTCTTGGGTGACGTATGGTGAAAGTTTAAATTGTTAAGGTTACTTGTGTGCTTTGACAGTAATTACTGAATACTCGCCTGCTTCCCATTTGTTTGCGTTACAGAAGGCATGAATTCTGCGAACTATGTGAACTGTGTCATCTGTGAACTATACGAGGCACGTTTTTTTATATTTCGTTGAAGTAGGAAGCATGTTCTTAGAGACGAACGATAATTGTTTAACTTGTGTGGGGTAATTACAAATTTCGTAAAATAAGTTACTTATTGAAGCGTTCCAGGATGTTATACTGCTGACAACCGCAATGTTCCCCAGAGTCCTAAAACAAGTGTACAAAGCACCAACTTGAAGCTCAGTGAAAATAGGGGACATATTAAGTGTAATCTTTGGCGAAGCTTTCACGAAACTTTGGCCTAATTAGAAGCATTGCAAGTAATTAGCAAACCCCGCTTTTCTCTTTTTTTTGTTAATACGTGGTTGGTAAGTTAGCTTCTCCGCAGTACTAGGTGAAGTAAACAATGCACCTTCCTTATATTTGGCGGAAATGAGGGGCACGTTATGTGTAATGCGCAGGCGCAACTTAAAGTCTGTGGGTTAAATTGGTCTTTCTAATAAATTACGTGTTTTCTACGTATTACGTATTTTACGACTACCTATTTGAATACAAAAATTGCTGTACAAATTACTTGATATTGTCTATGAATGTCTGCGTCTATTTGTTCAAATTTATTGTGCTGACATGTTATACCACGGTATTAATTTTTTTGTTATTTTGTGTCGCTTTTATTTTGTATTTTTTGTACTCCTTTTGTTTTTTGTAACTGGTCCTCGTTATATGATTATGCGTGATATCACTGTACTTATTTCGTCTTTAATCTGCTTGTTAATTTTTCACCTATGCACTGTTACATTCGTTTTATTTCTCAATATTTAATGAACGTAAGGGGTCCCGCTTACAGTTTTTACTTTGGGACCCCTTCATGTACACTACTGTTTTTGTACTAATCTAATTATCAGTAAAATTTATTTGATTGATTGATTGATCGATTGATTTATTGATGGATGGAGGGATGGATGGATTTATTGATTGAAGTGCTCCGAAGCGTTGGGGATTGTTTCACAACCGGCCCAAAGTTTAGCCCACTGCCGTGGCATAACTACAGATGCCACGAAGATAAAATTTCGAGAAAAGAAGAGAAACACTAAGTGAAATTTACGTGCCAAGGTAAATGCAAGTGAAATAATTAAAACCTTTGTAAATAATTCCCTTATGAAGAGCTCGAAAGTATTTTACAGCCATTTTGCGCTATGTTTACCTATGAGGCGAGGGAAATCTAGTTACACAAAGTTTATACTAGGCGAAAATCAGGGCCACGTTATGAGTTATTTGTAAGCAAAATTCAAACGCGTCTGGTTTATTTGCGGCCCGCACAATAAATTAGGTACTCAAGTGCTCCAGATCGTACGGATTGAGTTTTAATAGAGATTGGAAATTTAGCACGCAGCCTTGGCATAACTACAATCTTCACCAAGCTGATACTTGGAGAAAGTGACCGGACTAGCTAGCTGCTATGGAAATGTGCGTGCGGAATGCATTGCGCGATGTTAAAATGCAAGGTTTGGCGATAACGTCTCTTAATAATTGCTCCAACGTGTCACACGCCCGTTTTCAATTAGGTTTCCCATTGTCCCGGTGGAAGTTTGAATTACACAAAATTTATATAATGGGACTGAGAGAAATCATCAGTGCAATGTAACGCGAAATCTTTACGTTTCTTTCTCAATTAGGAGACTTAGAAATAATTATTGAACCCTCTTTATTTTAGTATTTCTATGCGTTATACGAGGTTCGACCGGTGTACTCGGTGAACCAAACAAGGCACCGCGTTTAAATTTGGTAAAGGTAAAGGCCAGGTAATGTAGATGTGTAGGTAAAGATCAAAGTGGGGTTAATTACAGCCTTTGAAATAAAAACGTATAAAAGCACTCCGGAACGTTATGAGGGTTTGCGAGCGCGCGGAATTTAGCCCACTTTCCCCGATTTTAGCTAAAAATTCCACCGGAACCAAATTCTCGAATATGGCGGGAAGATCATGGAAAAATATGTGGGCGTAGTTAAATGCATTTAGGATCGTCATAACCTTTGGGAAAATTTTTAAGCAAGTGCATGAAAGTGTCATACCCCGTTATCAGCTTTACTTCACAATTTCTCAAGAAAACCCTACATCACACGAAGTTTATGGTTAGTGGAAACGGATGTCATGTAAAGTGCAATGTGATGCTAAACCCTAACATTCCTGGCCCGTTGAGAAGAATTGGAAATAATGATGGAACCCTCCCTTTCTTCTTCTTTATATTATATTGCGTTATACGAGGTTTGGAGTAGGTTTCCCCCGGTGTGCTCAGTGAACTAAAAAAAGGCACTTTGGTTGTGTTTCTTTAAAATTAGGGACACGTATGTTATAGTGTATACGAAGTCCAAGTGTTTGGACTAATTAAAAGGCCTCAGCAGTACAGTACCCATGCAAGTAATGCGGAACGTTATATATGTTTCACGAACAACTAAGCATTTATCTCGCTGCCCTGGGAGAACTTTGAACACAACGCAGCCCACATAAAATTTAGTGCATAGGGACGAGGGGAGGGGGGGGGGGGGCATAATGGACAGTGTGCTGGCGAAAGAAGCGTGTGGCATGCTTTTGTCTGACGTCTGGATGCTTTTGCTTAAACAATACTTCAACATGGTAACACGTTTTAGATGAAAAAATACTTACCTCTTCCACCAATGTTGCAGCTGTTGTTTTTTTGCACGGTTAGCCAGTGCCAGAGATAGATCAAACCATGGTGGCCAGTGGTCAATCAGGTGTAAGATGCTCCGAGTGTGGACGCGGTTTCCAATGCAAGAAAAATTGGGCTGCAGCGTGAGCTGAGTGCGGAGGAGGCAGAGGCCCAAAAGTAACATCTAGAAAAGCTAAAACGTATTCGATGTTAGCGAATATTTCTGTATAAGGAGAGTACATAGTGGCTTGTGCACTCAAACTGGAGCATTGTCCAGTGGCGGCCACAAACATACGGGAGCGTGGTGAACACTCAGAAGCCGTAAACGGAAGCCGGGTGACGTCGAAATTCAGAGATGACACACAGCAGCTGTGCAAAGCCTTTTAATTTACAAGTGGGAACGAACTCTTTGAGAAACACTTCATGAAGAAATGTTTGTTTAGATGTGAAGTGGGTGATAGACTGTAATTTGAGTTGGCCGTGTCCGCGGTGTCGCAGTACGACAAGCTTGAGTTGAACTACACGTTTCACGGTTAAAACGTGCGAAAGTTGGTCATGTGGACTCCATTTCCAAGTGGTTGCCAACCGAGAACACCGTTCCTCGACTACAGCGAGGAAAGCTGCTACAGCGCGAGGCTTCTCCATGCTATTAAAATTAATCCCGTAATATTTTTATTTCGGTTACCTAGTTTGTTACGCTACAAATTCAAAGACACAATGGCTGAGCTTTGCGAGAAACCGGCGTAATTTCGTCATACTTTCACAGCACGCCATGCAAAAAAAAAAAAAAAAAAAAGCCCGCAGCTCTAGAATTCTCCTACCACCAGAATTTCTTCGTCCGTGGCCCCGGAACGACTTAAAAAGTTTTTCGCAGCCACAGTATCTTCATTATGCACGCAAATGAGTGTCTGTAAATGAACATCTTTCTCTGCAAGGAAAGAAGAACAAACATTGGGACAGTCAAAGGATATAAAAATATTGATAAACTCTTCAAAGTTCCAACAGAACAAGATAACAAGATCAATGGCGACAACCACGAAATTTCTACCCCAGAAGTGTCGCTCAGCGGGCGAGCTTCCTCTCTAGATTCTCAAAACGTTCCTGTGGATCTCCGGTTGGATTTGAAACAGAGCAAGCTGTGTGCGGCACTCAAACGCAAGCATTGCGCATGCATAAAGCACAACAGAATGGTGGAGTATCCAGCACTGCAGTGAGCACCTTTGAAGTGGATATAAAAGAGCAGATATACGTGCAAAAATGTCCCACTGAAGACACCTTGGTGAATCCTTTCAGCTGATGCACTCGTGTTCGGGAACGTCCGAAGAGGACGTCTCGAGCACGCAACTTCAAACATTCGTCTTAGCCATCGTTTGCGGCAATACGAATGATTTATTCATATTTCATTTTGTAGAGTAGAGCGTGGCCTCGGTTTTCGTTGAGGCGAGAAAAAAAAAGTGCGAAATCGCAGCTGAGTAAACACGCCCGCCATATTGCAGGGACCTCATAGATCCTGGATGCGACACTGCTTTATTTTGCCCTGCTTATTTTTTTAGATATAAATATCTGTTCTCACCCAGCCATACTCATCACGGAGAGTACTCTCAGCATTGAAAAACAGCGACGCAGGAGGAAGCTAATGATAGGTAAGAACACAGTTATCCACGTGCGAAGCGTGCATATTCAAAAAGCGATATTTCTTCGGCACCCAGACGCATGGCAAATTTGTTCCGAGACAAAGCTTTGCTAGGAGGGCGAATTTCAAAATTGTGCGCTCACCCTGAGTGCCGCGCCTGAATTTTTTGTCGCTCTGTCAATGTTAGGGCACCCGGATATCTGCGCAAAGCAGGAGCTTCGCCATCCTTCACGAACACGTGCTTCGTCGTCGGAGTTTCCCACCTTGTTTCAATTTTTCTGCCGCACAGTGCCATTAAATATTTTGTGCATGGCTGCGGCTGACGGGAGCAAAGTCGAACTTGAGATTTGTTCTTCTCCTTCGTACTCAGACACTCAATTTTGTCACATTTGAGTTTTATTGTTCTACCTTCATTATATAATACAGTCCTGCGTATCGCTTTCCGTTGTTAGGAAAAGACACAAGATAAAAAAGGTACAACGATTCGGCTTATGTGCGATGTTACTTTGCTGTTAAATGACCCAAACAGAATGAAATCGGAAAGCTCTTTTTCTAAAGTTATAAGCATTGTCATTGTAGAAAGCACTGTAGAAAGCCCTCTCTCGAGCCGTTTGTCGCATGAACACCTCTTATGCCAGTAGTTCTTAAAGTTTATTACATCACTGCTCGCGCGCTCCCCTTCGCTATCATCTTCTCTTGGCAGCAATCGTCAATTACTTGAAAACAAATAATACACAGAAATCCTAGTCCTTTTTGAAATACATCATAACACCCCATTACGCTCATTTCCCTTGTAAGCCCAAATTTTTTCATTCAACGCAATTCCATCCAGTGTTCGTTTAGGCTCTCTAGAAGTTTTATGGAGATACTTCCACACGGCGTTAACGTTCTCGAGAAGCAAACACTGTTACGACATATTTTCATGTTTTGTCGCATCAATTTATGAACTCTTCTGCCACGCTACAACGAAAGTACGTACATCTTTCACAGTATCTCAGACACATTCGTAGCCTCATGTGAGCGAACGTGGAACACACGGTCGCTATTGTGTCTATAGAGGCTAATTTCGGATAAGCGCTGACCTCAAGGTAGTTGCAACCCTGGCTACAGTTCAGAACGCAGGATGCTCGTGATCCATCTTCCATGCCTTCGAAATGCGATGTACAGTTCCTAGGCAGCGTAAACCTCTGGAGGAAGCAGCCTCCCGAGAAAAAGCTGCAGATGCCTTTAGTTCAGTTCGAAGAAGAAGGCGGTGGCGACAGCTAAGTCAGGTAAATGTAACAGAGTTTCTGCAACTTGAGGCTCGGGAGGAAGAACCATACTCATTGTACACTTAAGAATGGTCAACTCAGAATTCAAGTTTAATTGTTCATTTAAGCTCAAGCCCACTGGGGTATCCCCGTGACTACAAGGTAGCGCTGCTGACCTAGAAGTCGCGGTTTTGATCTCACCCGCGGCCACCGCATTTGGATGGGGGCGAATTGCAACAACGCCCGCGAACTTAGACTTAGGTGCATGTTAAGAACCCCAGGTGGTGAATATTTTTCCGCACTACGGCGTGCCTTATAATGAAATTTTGTTTTGGACACGTAATACCCTAGAATTATTGAATTTTTGTTTAGTGCAGGTTTAAATATCACTACATACTTTTCAAGTAAGTTCAAGTAAGTTCAAAACTCTAAAAACTAATCTAGGCACGAAAACATAAAGCCTGTTGCAATGCCTCACATCCATAGACCTCCCGCGAAATTTGGGAGTGGTTAAGTCGGAGATCTTTATTTCCTCCCTCCTCTCCCCACACCCCACATTCGGCTGTTTCAAATTTGTTTCTGGTGTTATCATCATCATTATCATGAGCCTATTTACGGTCAACTGCAGGAAGATGGCCTCTCCCAGCGATCTCGAATTACCACTGTCTTGCGCTAATTGATCGATCGCAACAAATTTCCTCACAGCATCTAATTCTCTGCCCTCCTCGAGTGCAGCTTCCCTTCCCTTGGAGCCATTCTGTAACTCTGATGGTCCATGCGGTATCTGTCCTACGCACTACATGGCCTGCCCTGCTCCATTTTCAATGACTATGGTCAACTAAGTATGTCGGTTACCCCCGTTTGCTCTCTGATCCTCACCACAGTGTTCCTCTCTCTTGAACTTAAACAAACTAAACAAAGACGACCACTTGCGGCGCGGTCTTTTACTTCTCAATATTTCGTGCTGTAGCGTCAAAGTTTCTGTCCCCAAGTAGTAAATCCGTTAGACTGAAATAATTCGAGCAACTTCCGATACAGAAAGGCGCGTCTTTGCGCTTAGCGATAGCCTTGTAACAACGACTTGGTCGTAAAAAACTGTCACCGAAATGACAAAACCATTTATGTGTAATCCTATGCACAGAGCGCTCTTAGAATAGTCAAATTTTCAGCACACATGCATGGCATACAAATGTTCACAAAATTCCCAAATTATATATTGAATAGAATACCAAATGGTTCATGGCATGCATGCAAGTACAAGAATAAAATCAGCTGAGTTTTAACTCTTGTAAACCTAGTTATCACGAGCGAAAGGTATGTTTGACATAGTTTTGCAAATAATATGCACACAGTATTTCATTAATGCACGCTACCGCGCTTAGTAAGCTTCTCTATAACGTGCCAATCTGGCCTTCCTTTCATCCAGTGTTTCGGCAGCCAACTTTTCATTTGCTTGAGATTTCGCAGGTTGCGGTCTGGTTATATCTACTGGATCATTCGATTCAGCCTGCCGCTTGCGCTGAAGGGCACGCACAGACGGTCCAGCCGGCGCGCCATCCATGGCGAGACTGAGCGAACAAGCGTAGGGTTGCCAGATGGCCCCAACAAAAATAGCCAAATGATGTCAAAATGTAGCCCAAAGATAGCCAGACCCAAATTTTTTGTGACCCAAAAGTAGCCAAAAACATAGCCAAATGTTTGATGATGTTCTGCAGGTGTCTTGTAGATGGTGCAGATGGTTCACCGCGTATTTCCGGCTCCAAAATTACTTCCCCCGCATGCAACCTGCACAACAGTGGCCTCAAGATCTGCGGAAAGAATTCTAGTGAGAGCTGCCACTCATACGTGGATTTGGACACCACTTATTGTCACGAGCCGAAGGATTTCGTTTCTAATTGATTCATGACGCTATCAGTATTTACTGAGCTACGTTGTGCGCTAATTTTAGTTCACGCCTCGCTTTACTCGAGGCATTTTTCTATAAGTGTCGCGCAAAATACTGCCAGCTCCAGCCCATAGGATCACCTTCGGCTGGTTATGATCGAGTGCCCAAGAGGCGGCCCGAGCTCAATGCATTTTAGAATAGTGATGCCTTTCCTAAGCTTGATTCATAAAATAAGCATGCTATTTCTACCCCGCTCTCTCTCTCTTTCTCTAAATTTTGTATTTTTACTCGAAAGCAGCTTGACGCTGAGTTAGCAAATGCTGCCGCTTAGAGGCACACTGGACTCTGGAGAAAACTTGAAACCTTCTCGCATTTTCCTCACTCGAAGAAGGGACAGTTGCGACTGCAATTCGCCTTTCAGTGCAAAAACGGAACGACCTGCTGGCCCGTAGCAGAAGAGGTGAAATAAAGCTTACAGTTTCAATTGCCACCATGGAATACGGCGCTGGCAATAACCCAGGTGGTATTAGTATCGAAGCGTTGAACTGTGCATTTCTTAAACCGGGATTTCCTGGCAAGATTCGTGCAATCTGAAAACGTGTGCGTAAGTTTCATTGAATGCAGGCACGAATGCGTGTGTTGCCAAATTTCCGAGGGGGGCTGTGTACCTTACCTACAGTTTGCCTTGAAAAAAATAAAGAAATGTAACTCCACTATGGAACACATACGCGCGCGGCGACGATGTTACCGTGTTTGAACTTAGACGCAACCTGACAGCGACGACCACGACCACGGTAGAAATGCGCTTGGCGTCCCCATTTAATTGCTATCGCAATAAAAGGAAATACCTCTTGCTTAGATACCTGTTATTTTATTATAGACAACCACTTTTGCTGAACCTAGTGAAAGCATTCTCACGTTCCAAAATACTCATTTTACGGGTGGTCAGCCTGCCGGGGCAGACAACAGTAAAGGAACCGAGCCCGTGCACTCTGATAACCCGTTCTTCGCGAACACAATCGCCTCCACCAGGCTGGCGCACCCTCCGTTACCGTCACTACGTCACACTAACTGAAAATGGCGCACCTGCGTTCTTACTTATGCAAAAAGGAAACGCAATAAATATCCTATAGCGTATTCGATTATCATTTCTTTAATAAAGCTGGTGGTCCGGCAATATCTGTGTGTTTCCAAAGACTAGAAGGGCAAGAGGGGACGGAACAGCAGCGGTCCTCCACGCGCACCGTGCCGTGGCTACCGATCTTGAGATAACGGCAGACGACGAGCGAGTACAAAGTGCGTCCACGCAAGTACGAAGTGCGACAGTGCGCTCGTGCCTGTGCCGAAGTTCGTGATCATGTGGGAGCATCCACGCAAGACCTTCACGCTACCTTAAAACATCCTCATTATCAACTGCAATATTTTAAATTCTGAATGGCTTTATGCTTTGCAGATGCAATAGTTGCCTTCGAATGCGGAATGAATTTCGGACATTTTGTAATAGAATAAGAAATTTGCCGAATTTCTTACTGCATTCCGCAACAACGCACCACCAGACGCCTTTAAAACCGAATATGCGCATAAAGTAAAATTTACCTTTGAAAGAGGGGTCCTTCTCCCATTCGTAATTATATGCACGCTGTATTTCGCCCACTTGTCCTATGCTTAGTTTTGAGAACGGTTTTCTTACTGAACCACGTGCGAAGCGGCAGCAGATGGCGCCGAAACCAAAACAAGAAGAGAGCTTAGTCTTGAAAGACGTGTAAACACGGCAGCGATGACTAAACGCCATCCACTCAGCGCCGACATTGCCTAAAAACACAGCCTTCGAGATTGCCTACATAACTTTTTCGCAGCAATAAGCTTTGGGTTTTTATAAACCGGCGTTCCCAAATTTTGTTAGTGCTGACGTCCTTAATGCGAAAATAGCCCAAATATAGCCATGTAGTCAACTCGGAATCTTCGACGCCAAGAGGCGTAAAAAGTAGCCCATTTTGGCTATTAATGGGCCAATCTGGCAACCCTAATCAAGCGCCGGAGAAGCAGCCGTTAAACCCTCGCCTAGTCACGCGGTACCGCGGAGGCGAGGCTCCGAGCGAGCGCAGCTGCAACACCTCTCCGCGGCGGATCACGTGGCGTGACGTCACGTGATCGTTGAGCCGTCAGGCTAACGTCCATGTGAGAAGAGGGCTCATCATATTGTGTGATCATAATAGCAACAGCACAAAACAGCTAAAAGAATAAAACAAAACGACCTGCCGCTGAGCTCTATCAATCCAGGTGTAATGTTTTACTTTTCATCTCGTAATTTGTACTTTTATTTGTAATTATTTACAGAAAACAGAAACAAAGTCAGTGCTTCCGGTGACCAGGAAAGAGAAGTTGTTTGTGGCAGCTTGAACTAACCTGGCCACCCCAACACTAAGCAGCACACGCAGGATTGGTGAAGAGTGCAATACAAATCTACAACACATACTGCAGTGCAAGAACAACCTTTCGTCCTGCAGGTTTTTGGAAACAGACATTTGCTTCAATATAGAGAAATAGTCCACTTAGATAAGACATATCGTAACAAAGAGCCATAAAGCGGTACGATATCATACCATACTTCAAAACAAACGCACACAAACTAAACGGTAAGAAATTAGGGAGTAAGAAGGTAAGAAAACCCAGTACCTAAGATACTGCTTAAGTGATGTAAATTCCGCAGATTTAACTAGAAAAGAGCGCAAATTCCGGTGTTCGGGTCACTTATTCGGTTTACATAACTAAAAGAATGTGTTTGCAGACATAAGAGGCAAAGAGCATTCGCAATGCATAGAGGCAACTGGCAGCCGTTTCTCACTGCACCGCTATAAATTAGCTGCTTACAGCTTTAACAAGCGCACACCTCAGGAGGGAGAGCGTTTCAGCTGGTTAAACAAACATAAATGGAGCCGCCCAGAAACATGGTCTATGAGGTTAGCTGCACAACACGTTTGTTCAGCAGCCATCGCATGTAGATAAGACAGTCCCCTTCAGTGTCCATTGTAACACGTATACGCATAAAGTGAAGCACACTAAGCATCAGACTACGCTGATTGTTGGCAGCAGCTCTCTCTCGCGTCAAGATCGAGGTTTCTGATTTCACTATCCAAACGGATTTTCTTGGTACGGAGAAAATAGCATTTTGTCCGGTTCGTGTGTATCTCCTGTGTCTCCCGCTACTGCTTTCTTTTTTGCAGAGAACAAGCCCGCCGAGGGGCACCGCTCTATGCACCACTCCTGTTATGCGACATATTAAAACATGTCCTATTACGTGAGCAATGTGTGCCAGCGGAAGACAATGCCGAACATTTGGTTTCCTGGTTCTGTGCATGGAGCACAGAACCATGGAAAGTTAGAACATACAGAACAAATTACGGATCACGAACAGTGTAGAATAGACTACTTAGACAAATAAATAGTTTATGTAATAAAATATGCAAATATAAAACAAGACAGACACGAAACTTCGTCTGTTGTTCGTGACTGGATATAACTGTTTCATAATATTTCTTTTCCTAGTATCGTAGTATATTCTCTGTTACAGTGTGCTTTTTTTTACTATCATGTTTATATTTTTAGTTTACTTTCGTTGATTATATAGTAAACTGATGTATCAAACGATTATGTACCATGTATCTTTTCTGTCCGAAGAAGAAATTATCCCTGTTCTTTGTTGCGTACTGCTTTGTGTTGCAAATGCAGTGCGCCTCACTCTTCTGGGACGTATTTTTTTCTTTCCATGGTAGTTTCCTTTTATGTATTGGTCAAAGACGTATCGTTCTGATCCTGATGCGCTGCATTCAATGTCCGTGGGCATGTGTCTCTGTCAAGCTGTCGTTTCTGACAGCTTCTACTGTTTGTTCCCAGTTCCATGTACCCAGTATACGTAAGATGCAATAAACATTATCATTATGTTTTCTTTCTGCCGACTCCTTACGATAGATGAAGGTCCCACGTACTCGAACACGATATGAGGAAAAGAGGTAAGAAAAACAGAAAAATGTGGTGTGCATTCGCGCCTGCGAGTCTTTCTTTTTTTTTTCTTTTAGCAGATGGCTGCGTTATCGGGTTCGGCCATTCCTGGCCCGGCGCCAACGTCCTCTGTCCATTGACAGGGGCAGTCGATCGGAGATAGCGGCGATTGGTTTCTGCGACGGGCGGCACCACCAGCGCCCTTTCAGACATACAGCCTCTTCGACCGGCCCCGTGCCTTCCATTTACAGCTGACTAGAGAAGCCTGAAAGCTCCTACTTAAGCTGTACAGCGCAGTGGAGGCTATACAGAAGGTATCGTATCGGTCGTAGAATGCACAAAGTTCAGCGCAAGCCAGAAGTCCTCGCGTACGACCGGCGACTCGGTTACTACGCCGCTGGCTATTTCCAATTGTCTCGCTTACCAGTCCCGCTTCTCAACAGAAACCGACGTGCCCACTGCGTTTTTTTTTTTTTTACATTCATGCGACATTCGTCAGACATTAAACTTTGGTGCAGTTCATGCACTCTAAAAAGGGTAATCCTGCTGCAGGTGTAGGGCACGAGAGAGATAGACAACAAGGCGTCGTTCCAGCACCGGAGCTCAAACTCAACTGATATTTCTATTTCTTCGGTTCCCAGCCAGCTAAGCACCTGAGCCGCTCGTCGCATCGGCTGACCTCATCTTCTTTCCAAGGACGATCGCGTCAATGTCGCTGGCGCTACACAGCTCCCCCTCTAGAGGGCAGCATGATCTGCCAACGATATCAGCACGTCCATGAAACTCGGCGGAATGAAGTAGCGTGAGCACAGACCGGAAAGGAGACGTCCGGGGCTGAATTGAGGGACGCGACTGTGGGAGTCGCCTCGCCGTACGCCGGCTTCAGCCGGTCAAGTGCGATGGTGTCAGGTTTACCATGAATGTCCACAATGCACGTGGACTCGCGTCTTTCCAGTACGTGAAAGCGTCCGAGGTAGTGTGGGTGGAGTGCCGGCCGAACGAGTCCATAGCCCAGAAAGACGTGGGTTGCGTTGGCAAGATCAGTTGAAACGTTAGGTGTGCGTGCTGGAACTGAGCACGTCGAACAGGGTTTTAAATCCAGGAAGAGGTCGCGAAGAAGGTGCACATATTCGTGAGTAGACAGACAGAGCAGACGAAGGTGGTTGTGGTGAAAATAAGTCGTTGAGCGGACGGAGCGTAGTACCGTAGACGAGCAACGCGCTCGAGCACTCGATGTTCGACTTCAAGGCGCACCGGATACCCAGAAGAACCAGTGGAAAACGTTGAACCATTAGGATGGCGTGTCATGAGCAATCCGCGATGACTTGAGGTGTTGATGAAAGCGTTCCACAAGGCCATTGCTTTGCGGATGGCAGGCGTCCGTGCGCAGACGATTCGTGCCAAGCAAGCGCATGAGCGCTTTTGAAGAGAGGGCGGACTCGAATTGCTGTCCTTTGTCAGTAACAATATTGGTAAGGCATCCGAAGCGGGCCACCCATGTTGTGAAAAAAGCGGCCACGACCATTGCAGCAGAGCTGTCTTGAAGTGTCGTTGCTTCTGGCCAATGGGTAAACATGTCTATAGAGGTGAGCAGGTAGCGAAATCCCTGAGAGAGTGGTAGTGGTCCAACCATGTCAATGTGAACAACGTCTAAACGATGATCAGGTTTGAGAAACTAGCTTGCTGGGGGAACAGGATACCTATAAACGTTTGCAGATTGGCAGGGTGCACACGCACGAAGCCAGTCGCATACATTGGCGTTCATCCGAGGCCATACGTAGCGCTGATAAGGCGCTGCGTGGCACGAACAACGGAGTGAGCGAGCTGGTGTAATATGTCCAAACGCTGCTTGTGTGACCTGCTGGGGACAAATGGTCTCGGTGTGCCTGTAGAAGTGTCGCAGAAGAGGGTGACACAATCAAGCAGCGTATAGCCCAACCGCAGTGTTGTTTTGAATGAGCGCAGTTGAAGGAGCTCAGGATCATTAACTTGATGTGCGGCGAGTGTCTGCACATCGAGTGGCGCAGGACGTGCAGGTTGTGTCACAGCCGCCATACGGCTCAGAACATCAGCAGAAGGCATACGGAAACTTTCAAACATTCAGTGCATCACCACAAGTGGAAGGTAGACAAAGATTTCCACGAATGCAGAAATTCGCGGTTGTCACCGTTTTTTATTATTTTTTTTTTACATGGAACTACAGTGAGCCTCGACGTTGGTAGGAATCTAAGGCTCGCATGAAATGTTTTGTGTCGTAGAGAAATTTTAAGCATATCGCGAGAGTGTGTTGTCGGCTAAAATAGCGCAAGTTGCGCGTAACGTAATGATAGTGCACGACGTCACGTCTGCTTCTTCTGGCTACACCTCAGTAGTTCGTGCGCGCGTGCGTCATAAACCACTCGCGTTGGCTAATAGAAACATGTGGGCTTTGGCACTCAAGCATAGATGAAATTATGTCGAGTAATTCTTTTTCAGGCGTAAGGTTCACCTCACGGTACACCATACTGGGAAACAGTGCTCCCAACTAGGCAGTATACGATGGTGGCAGCCCACTCGACGGCTCTGGGCGCAAGCAAGTTAGTCAGCCAACTAGAGCGATCAATGTAAAAGATTGCAGTGCTAATTTTTAAACACGCGTCTTGTGAATGACATGAAAAAAATCGAATGTTTGGGTTTTGGGGGCTAAATGTACAAAATGTGGCCGCCGTGGCCGGGACTCCATCCTGCAACCTCGTGCTTAGTAGCCCAACACATAATTCACTGGGCCACCAGGGCGAGTATGCAAATGACATTATAGGCATAACTAGAAATTCGTTTTATGGTACAGCACTTTCTGAGTACAAAACATGTGCTTGAATTTGTTTCCAAAATGGTTGGAGCAGTGCGATAACATTAACAGTGACTGGTACAGAAGCCAAGAAATGTGGATGGATCACAGCACACAACGCATACATAACGACAAAGACGGGTCACGCGCTGTATTAGAACTCGGAAAGCGCTTGTCCCATGTGTGCGTGCGTACGTGCGTGCGTGTGTCCCTGTACGTGCGCGTGTGTGTGTCCCCGCGCGCGCGTATGTGTGTGCGCGTCTGTGTGTGTGTGTGCGTGCGCGCGTGTGTGTGTGTATGTGTATGTGCGCGCGTGTGTGCCCACGGCTACTATAGATATGTTCCACTCGCTCGGTTCGTCACTCCTGCACGAAGGAATATCAATTTTACTTTCTGCAGCGGAGACATTCTGAAGGTAGAAAATAATGGGACATATGTTGGGTATTCATGCTTGACGAGGGAAGAGAAAGCAATCTGTACTGTTGAAAACATAAAAAAAGTCGCTGTGTCGCCCGAAAAGCGAAGCATGATTGTGATAGCACACTTGTGGACAGCTATACGAAGTAAGGGTAGTAGTTTTATCGGCCGTATAAACTTGTAAACATAGGCATACTCATTAAATTAACAAGCACGGTGGCACGCGCGCAAGCAAACATGAACACATCTCAGTCGATCACCACGGAAACTCACTGTCAAAATGCTGTAGTGAGCAAGCGCGGCGGCAGCAGCGAGCGAATTGACCCTCATCTTGCCGCTCGCATCTACGCGCACTAAGCCGCAAAAAAAAAAACAGCGCATGGAGGAAGGACTCCGCGCGCAGATGGCTTTCAAGATACAGCCGCCCGCGCGGAAGCTCGCGGCGTAGTATGCTGCTTCCCGAGCCTACCTCTGAAGCCTTGCAGCCTGGCGGGTGCGCGCAGTCGCTCGGGCGGCGCTGAGTAACCACCCCCCCCCCTCCCCCTATCCCTACCCTCCCTCCGGAGCGTTGCACGCGACTGGAAGACAGCGCTTCCTTCCCGCTTAGGTCTCTTGCGTGCGCTATATAGTGCCGCGATCACCGGCTCACCCTCACAGGCTTTCACTCGCACATACAGAATACGGCGCGCGGCGACGATTTTATCCCTCTTGGTCATAATAGGGAACGTCACGGCGACGACGACGGCAGAAATGCGCTTGGAGTGTCCATGTAATTGCTATCGCAATAAACTACTGGCACTCTATGTTATGTTCTTAGGGACATTGAGCAATATGTGCAATTTATTAGAAATCAGCAGGCATGCCTCACAGCGGATAAGCTACATATATTAATGCGCCTAAACACGACAAGGCGTGACTTTCCCTTATAATCAGGAAAGCATTAAACTCCATAACATATTTCTTCTTCTAAGGGATACTCAAGCTGCCACGTCTATTTAAAAGCACGAAAGTGCTAAAATAAATATATCTTTACAGTTTATTCATCAAATATTTATATTTAGTGTATGATAAAGGCATATGTCGATTATTATGAGATTCACTCACTAGAAGGTCTCTAAATAAAAGCTGCTCCAAAAATGCTTATAATTTATTAGAACCACCCAATAAAAATAATTTGCTGGCTCGCATCGCATTGCTTTTATGGCGAAAACAAAGGGAGACTGCGTTGCCGAGCGTCCAAATAAAGTTTCGGGAAATTGTTCGACGGAAATCGGGGAATGGCGCCATCTCAGTGCCAGGCTATGCTGCTGCTTTCAAGTTAGCGTATGTGGCTGAACCATGCTGTCTAAATTGAGTACACACTCTTAATGTGGGGACGGCAAATACAGACGCATAATCTGACGAAGACATAGGCATGTCACGTACCGAGCCAGAGCAATGGACAAAGCCTGCAAAGCCTAAGCGCCGGGAATAATAACCACGGTAATGGACTATTCTGCGCTTGCTTCCTCTTTCAGTGACCTTTCTCCGCGTCTACAGTACCTTAGGTTCAGCCCGAAGTTAACTGGATTGGGGTATCTAGGGAACATGGCAAACAAGTGCGGATTGCTGCATAAGTAGAAGAACACTTTTTCTGCACGAAAACAATAAATGAAATAACTACCCTGCGGTCTTTCTTTTCTTTTTTTTGTCAGTAAATGCCAATTACGTCGCGACACGGTAAACAGTGACTCCTACGGTGTTCACCATCTCGTCATAGTCTGATGCAAGTGTATTATTCAAGCTAAAGTTGTAGTCAAGCTTAGTATTTAGTCTAACTAAAAACGAGATGGCGGACTGTTTGAATACGGTCGTTTTAACTCTCACTGACCTTCCTAATTCCAGACCAACACCTATCCTCACCCCAGGCTCCTTCACGCGATGTACCCGACCCTTTATCAGCCCCAAACTCCCAAAATCGAAACGCAACGCACGAGCAGCGGGAGATGGTGCTGACCCGCTCGGCACTGGAGGATCAGCGAAAGCTAATCGCCAGAGACAAAAGTCCTGCCACCGCCGCTGAGGCCCTGGAATGAAGGCTGCACCCACCACGGAGATCGACGCTTCTCCGTGACCCACCAAAATAAAGTTTTCTCTCTCTCTCCTGCACTAGATTCAATGAGCACTTTATAAACACAAATTCTACAAATAAAACGTAGCTCCCTTGTACTTCAAGTACAGTACTTGAAGCGATATGCGCGAAATATGATTTACCAAGGTGTGCCGTAGCTAAATAAAAAATATGATAAATTTGTTTCTTTGTTCTTTGCAGGTATACCTTGTGAGTTTGAAGGCGGTACTTCACCTGAATTGAATGTTGAAACAGTTATGTCTTAGCAGCGCACATGACATTGGGAGCATGATTTCTTGAAATGACTGAGCGCACAGGAAGGGCATCAATATGAAAACGAACTGGCTTCATGGAGCTTTTCGTAGCACTGTTACTGTGCCCTCCAACTGTGTCAGCATAGGTGGACAATTCACATGTCAGTAACCAAGCCGACGCTTCCGTGGAATGTCTTACAAGTTCGTGCTGACAGTTGTACCAAATATTCCAACGCTGCAATTGTGAAATCGGGATGTCTATTTGTAACGAACAGCTAACCTGTGTGACGTTTGTTTTTTTTCTTCCTAAGAGTAACTACTACAAAAACGCACAATGCTTCCAACGGCGTTTGCAGGGGATGTACCCAGCTATGCGCGACATTTTCAGTAGTTTTGGTGCTTCCGAGAACCTACAAGAGTGTTAAATACTGTCCTTATTTAGGCCGACCTTCAACAAGTCGTACTTATGAGATTGTCGAGAAGGTTGAAGAAAAATCAACCTGAGTAGTCGCTACACAATTGACAACATTAAGAAGTTGCTGATGTGAGTTGCAGCTCATGCGAGTGAAATTTCATTCATGACTTGGGCGTGAGGCGCGTACCACGAAGATTTCTTCCTGCCTGCTTATAAAAGAAAGAACTTGAAAACTGACATCGAATGTTACCCAAACCTTCTTTCAAGATCATCACTGGCGACGAAAGCTGGTGCTATGAGAATGGCTTTGAAAGAAGACAGGTTTTTAACCATTTGAAGGCGCTTTATTCATCAAGACCGAACCAAATTGTGGCAAGTGCGTTCTTGTGAAAGCAAAAGCTATCATTTATTTTTAGTCAACGTTGTGAAAGTGTGCAGCGAAAATTTGTTCTTCCTGGACAGACTTTCAATCAGCAATCTTTCTTGGAGTTGTTGAGGTCATCGAGAAAGAATGTGCGGGGGAAAGCGCAAAATTGCCAAACTAGCCTGATCAGGTTCTTCATCACGACCGGCCCCAGCTCTCAATGTTAAAATTATGGGGTTTTACGTGCCAAAACCACGATCTGATTATGAGGCACGCCGTAGTGGGGGACTCCGGAAATTTGGACCACCTGGGGTTGTTTAACGTGCACCTAAATCTAAGTAAACGGGTGTTTTCGCATTTCACCCCATCGAAATGCGGCCGCCGTGGCCGGGATTCGATCCCGCGACTTCGTGCTCAGCAGCCCAGCACCAGGCTCTCAATGTTTTCTCTATGATGTCGTATTTAGCCTCTGACAGATGAGCGAGCGTTCCCCATCTACCCTACTCATATGACTGAGTTCATCTTGATCTCTTGGTTATAGTTTGCTGCCGACAAAAAAGACAATCTAATAAATACGACAAATTGAAGCAAGGAGAGCATTCAAGCAATGTAGCGACTCGCCACAATGCTGAAGTCACGTTTATTTAAACTCAGTAATGATCATTCTGAGGCTTCCATTGCTTCGACTACGTACGACCTACACTGGCTCCACTATCGGACAACTTTGCTAAGGCACTCGCATCCCAAATTCGGCCATGCGCATGACGGCATGACGACGACACAGTGGCCACGATCGAATGACGAAGAAAATAAGCCGATGAAATGACAAAGGCTGTATGACGGTGACGCCGTGACGACAAAGAGATGACGATGGTGAAATAATAAGGATGGTATAACCACGATAGCGGCATGGCAGACAATGGGATGAAGCCGTTGGCGCGATGACGATGGTATGACGAGAACTGGATGACGAAGCTGGATGACGAAGCTGGAATGGCAGCGATGGCACGATCAAGGCGGCATAGCGATGACGATATGACAAACGGATGCCCGACAGTGACTGTCTGACTATGACGCTGTGACGACGATGGCGTAACGGCGGCATAATCATGATTGAATGATGACAACATGAATATGATAGAACGATGAAGGAAATTTGTCGTCATACGAAAGCCGTTGCGACATAACGATTGCAATATAATGAGGAATAAAAATCGACGTCGATGGAACGAAGACGGTGTCATGTTGACGATGGCATGGCAACGGTGGCATGACGTTACTGAAGTGATGAAAATGATAAAACGACCGCCTGACGACGTCACTATAGCAACAACCGTGTGACGAGGATGGTGTGTTGACGACGGCAAGGCGAGAATCGGATGGCAAAACTGGAATGACGACGATGCAACGGTCACGACGGCATGACTACCATGAGCCCATACCTATAGTAGCCCAAGCTATTAGAAAACTTAGGCGATCGGGTTGGGGTAGAAGGCCCAATGGCGAAGGCATGACCAGAATAAGATCACGAAGCTGGAATGACTAGAATGAAACGACCACGACGGTATCTCGGCCTGGAGCATATGCTCTGTGGTCCAAGCAGGTAGAGCACTTCGGTCACTGGATCGGTGTAGGAGTGTAGATAGATAGGCTCAAAACGGCCGAAGTAGGCAAAGAATGCTATTCGCATAATAAATTGTATACGCGTTAGCATGACGTCAAGTGGTTTTAATTGATCGAAACGGTTTTCTGCTCCGTAATGTCTTCGTGTCGCTGGTTTGGGAATGAAAAATCAGTGTCTCGGCAGATTTTATGGGTGGTCTTGATACCACTGCTCAGCCATAGATAACATTTGATGATGATGATGACCTTTTCTTTGGCGCATACCCACTCACGGGGATCAGCCAAGAGTCGGGCAGATTTTAGATAACATTTAGGCTTCAGACAACGAACCTTTGTTTTCGTTTTTTTTAACAGCGAAGCTGTTGAATCCAGCCGTAATTTGTGGTGCCTATCAAGGAAATTTTCTTGCCGAGGCGGGATTCGAACCCGTGTACTCCCGGTCCCAAGGCGAGCGTCGTAACCACTAAACTATATAGCCACGCTTGCAGAGCATGTATTTATGCGAGCCATATGATTGCGTTCGAGCGTCGTCGTCTTCGTCCTCAGCGGGCGCGTTCGTACACGCTCGTGCTCTGCGAGGTGAAGAGGCTTTGCGCGCTATTAGAGCGAGAGAGACAGAGAGACGCATTCACGGAGCGGGTCTCCTGGAATGCGGTGTCGGTGTTGCAAGCTGCGCTATGCAACGCGCAGTGACGGCCATAAGTCCGAGACGCGCTTAAAAATTATCATCATCATGAGTAATAAAATAAAAAGATCGCGCGCACATCCGGAAAATGCTGCGCTATGATCGCCCCGATTCGCTGTTTCAAGCGTTGTGCGGCCGAGTGCAAGGTTAAGCGTTTTTTTTTTATTTAGCCTAGGATTTTCATTAGCAGAGCTACATTATTTGAGGTCTGAGCGGACTTCAGCTGTCTCGTCTCTCTTTATTAGGTGAAAGGCAGGCGCACTGCATTTCTGTGGACGGAGCTTTAATTCTGAGGTCGTCACCGGTTATCGTAGCTTTGGTTGGAGGATCATGAGAAAAGTGGACTGGCTTTGGCTTAGCAAATGGCGACGCGCCATCAATGCTCCGCTCAGTCACCTCCGTGGTGGAGTCGGGATAACGTTCAGTCTTCCGTTGCTGACATGGCCGTTGTGCCCACGCATACTACAAGCACACTGTTAACTAGCCTTCCTACAGAGCTGCTGCGTGTATGCGCTGGTCTGGTGAGAACGGACAGCAAATGTCCAGATAACGTTATCTCATATTTCACTAGGCGCTGACTGATGCCGATGGTCAGTCTCATCTCGTAAGCCATCGAGTTCAGACGTCTCCAACGCCACTGGTGGCGCTCATCCCCACGCTGGCATTGCGAGATACCTGGAAGCTCCCATAGCGTTGTTCCTTCTTCCAAACAGTCCGAGCACTTCGAGTGCATCGCTAAGCGTTGCTATCGCTGTCAAGGCCTTCGGCTGAAACTGACAGTTTCTTTCAGCGACGCTTTTCAGGCACACGCCCTTACATGTTGCTGACCGCAGCTGATTTTGGTGCGGCTGTCATGCTGAATATCTCACGCATGTGAGAATTCTCACACAACAAATGGGCATATATGTAGCCCCATCTTGACGACCCCACAGCTGTGCCAGTGGCCAGCGCATTGCTTTGGAACACTACGCAATTAAGCGACAAACAGCACGTGAGCGCGACATGTATGCACCCTCACACCAGTAGCGCACCCAGCAGGATCTCTGCCAGAGGGGGGGGAGTTATTGTTGTCGTGGTGAGGGGAGGAAGCAAGCACTTTGCATAATATGCAATTTCCTTGCTTAACCCAGAGCATTCCAACAGCAAATAAAATGCACAAGAACTATAATAATATAATGGCACCAAGCATGATGACGATGTTTATTTCTTCAGCGTTTTACTCAAAGTAACAGTGAATGAATAACTGCAAGACAGCGAGAAAGTGTTTTGGTTAGTCAGGAAAATTCGACCTCAAGGAGGGGAGGCGTGGGGGGGGGGGGGGGGGGGCGGTTTAACTCTGCCTTGGGGGGGGGGGGGGTTACAACACCCAACCTCCCCCCTCCACCCCGGCGGTGCACCACTGCCTCACACGCATAATTCCGTTATCATACCGAAGCTTTCCGTGTCGTGGGCCGATTCTCGAGTTGATGCAATAGTAAACTAGAATGACCTTGACTCCGGTGGGATGAAAAATGGGCCGCTTCCGAAGACAATTAAGCTGCGGTCGCATGGATCACGTGGGTCGCATGGTGAAGGTTTTCGCGACTTGTTGATTTGCCTGGCAGGCACATAGCCGCTGTGCTGTAAAACGCCCTCCAGAATATGAACAGTTTCGTAGTATTCACCCAAACACTTCAGGAAAGCTTTGCTTCACATATTCCTCAAAATATGCGTTTGATTTGCATGTCTTTCAAAATACCGCAGGGGCTCACGCAGTTTCGATTTCCATTCAAAGTGCGCGGTGGCACTTCCGATTTTTTGGAATAAAAAAATGAAGTTAACAATCGCCAAAGTACTGACGCATGAGCTCGCTGGGCACACCACCCTATACAATGTAGTCATTGGCGTATCCTAAGGTACCGTAGGTACCCTAATCAAGCCAGCTTGATTATGGTATCTTTTAACATTTAATGAACGGTTCGACATACCTCTTGCAGGTTTTTTGACTTTTTGTTCTTTGTGTATATGTAGATTTCCGCAAGTGTTGTTTGATTGTCGGCTCGAACTATCAGCGTGTGTATTTTGTCACCCCTTTGAGTAGACTTTGTTGTAAGTGCGCGATCGTTTTCCCTCTTGCTTTGCTCTCCTAACCATTTTCGCGTCGTCCCAACGTGCCAGCGCGCAAACCCGCCTAGCTCTCAATTCTGGTTTATGACCCTTCCACGTCTCGTGCATTACTTTTTTGAAACCGTGGTGACGTTCTAGATTGCGCTCAGTCGGCTTACTCGCAAAGCAGGTTCCTCGTCACGCTTCAGCCGATTCAACAGCTTCAGTCGACGGAGAAGAGCTGTCCGCGACAGGAATTCTCACTTTGCATCCGAACTGCGCCTGGCCTCCACGGTGCACTCGATGCAAACACCGCTCGATGAACAATACGCGGGCAGGCTTGGACTCCGCTCTTCGCACTTTCCACTGAGCGAGAGATGCAGTGCGAGCAAAGTGGGGGATTAAAGGTCAGCCTTCGACGAAAATTTGCACGCCGCCCTAAGCTTTCCGCGTTTATATCTATACACTTCTAGCGGCGGCGTCGATATTCGGCATCCTTTGCGCTGTTTTGGAATGCCAGCGGCTTGCTCACCCACGCATTTCCATGATACGAGGTGTGTTGCCTGGCAAGCCAGGCGCTTCCGTTCCCGCCCTTTCCGTGTTTGCGTGTGCCGTCATCATTCCCTATAATCTCCGGAGCCGCCGTGCTTTTTCCGTGTGTGTTTGCTGCAATGTAGGAAAAGGGCACGTACCTGGCGCCTTTCCCGATTTACGAATTCCCGACGTCAGGTTCATTTCAGCGAGGAATATTGCCTTTGGAATTCAGTTAGAGAGAGGCCGAGATTCTTCTAGCAAAGCTCTTCCAAACTTTCTTCCTGGAAATTCTATAAATCGTATTTTTGTTCCTCTAATGACCAGTTGAGAACATAAGAATGTAAGAGATACACGAGAAAACCTAAAATCAGCGATACGAAGTGATGTGTGGTTATAGGGACTGGGATTGGGACAATTATGCTGGGAAGGCTTAGGAGTGAGCATGAACGGCAAATATCTCAACAACTTTCGGTTTGCGGATGATATTGTCCTGTTCAGCAACACTGGGAATTTATTGCAACAAATGATTGAGAGCCTTGACCGAGAAAGTGTAAGACCAGGGTTGAAGATTATTATGCAGAACATTAAGGTGATGTTGAATAGCTTTGCAAGGCAACATGAATTCATGATCGCAAGTCAGCCTCTAGAGTCTCTGCAGGAGTGCGTTTATCTAGGTCAATATTACTCACAGGGGACCCTGATCATAAGAAGGAAATTTACAGAAGAATAAAAATGGGTGAGAGTGAGTACGGCCGGTATTACCAAACGATGACTGGGAGCTTACCACTATTGTTGAAAGGAAAGCGTACACTCATTGCATTCAAGTGGTGCTAACATATGGGGCAGAAACGTGGAGGTTAACAATGAAGCTCGTGAACAAGTTAAGGACCACGCAAAGAGCGATGGAACGAAAAATGTTAGGCGTAATGTTAAGAGACAGGAAGAGAGCGGTTAGGATCAGATAGCAAACAGGGGTAGCCGATATTTAGTTGACAGCAAGACAAAAATGGGGAGCTGGGCAGGCCATGTTATGCGTAGGGCAGGCAATCGGTGGACCATTAGAGCTACAAAATGAGTGCCAAGGGAAAGGAAGCGCAGTCGAGGAGAGCAAAAAATTAGGTGGAGTAATGAAATGAGAAAATTTGCAGGCGCGAGTTGGAATCTTGGAATCTGCTAGCGCAAGACAGGGATAATTGGAGATTCCTGCGAGAGGCCTTCGTCTTGGAGCGAACGTAAGTATAGGCTGATAATGATGGTAATTGTTATGGGGATTCTGGTTCTGAGATCGTGGTGCGGATGTCTGGCGTCTCATAGGGAGTCGCTTGCTTACGCCACTGCAGCGCCTAAAATTTGGCATCTGGCCTGAGCTTTACCATGGCGTCGCACTAAGCTGACTAAGCGGACCCACGCCGTCGTGCGTTTCTATCGCCGAGAGTTGCTTGCTTGCTGAGCAGCTGAGTTCCTGAAATTTCAGGAAACGAAAAACTGGTTTATTTTACATATTTACAACTAGCTCCGTAGTTATGAAAGCACACTACATGTCGCAGCACTTTACATGTCTGAGCAACCCCCCCCCTCCCCCCCCCTCCCCCCGGCACACAGCGGCCAAGAACCCCGGTTCTAGTAGTCGTTGTCCTACGTCACTGGACGAGGGAATTCGGTTGCTTTGCGCCAGCCAGTCAGAAAGGTGGAACTGTTCGCATCACTCCGCCCATCATGTCCCATCATCTCGCCGGACTCCACCAGTACTTTTGCGCCTTTGCTCTCACATATGAAGCAGTGACGAGACATTCGGGAAGCAGCAGTTGACGCCGTTCTCACGGTCAGACGTTGGCTTCGTGCCGAAATTAGCTGGCCTTCCGTGACGTTCAGCAAGGTGGGCTGCCTGCAGCGGTTGCGCTTTCACACGATCATCGCCAGGTTACAGCCGCTTGTCGAAAGCGTAGGCTTCGGCAGACGAGTTTCACAATGATAGCGACATCGAGTTGCTTGGATAAAGGCTTTTGACCGCTTCCCAAAACTGAGGCAAACCCGCTGGACTGCTTGGCTTTCACGCTAATCCATGACCGATTCAGTCGTACCAAACTGGGTGACCTGCTGTCAGGTTGCCCGAAGCGTCGGTGTTCAGTCGCAGCCTCGCGTTCCCTCAAGAAGCAATGGCTGATGACAATGATGACAAACAGCAGCTTGATGTCCCAGCATTCGCTTCGTCGTCGCCTTCTTCCTGGAGACACACAAGCGCACACAGCTACAGGGCGCTGGAAAGCACCATGCTCACACCGAGAGTAATCGAGTCTAGAAAAAAATTTACGGTAACGTGCAATATACAATAAATGTACAAAAGCAACGATCCAAACATGCTCCAAAATGTTCGCTGAAGCGCAAAACTTTGAGAGCAGACAAGGGTTAACAACCTTCTCGGAACTTCTGACGAGGAAGAGTCGTTCGCAGCGATAAAACACAACACTGCGCGCAAGCGCCCGGGAACCGCTGTAAACCCACCAGGCTTCGTTTGACCCCCATAACTTGGACCCAAATTTTTTAGCCGCCAAAGTGAGAAAATATGACGGCACAGTAATGATGACGGCGCAAATAGTACCACGCGAAATGCTGCTCGTATTTCGTTTGACGCCGATAATGCTCGGCCTACACCATAAAGAAAGAAATGTAACAAGAGCGGACACTCGGCGGAAACTGGCAACAGAAAACACATCACGCCTTGTGTTCACACCATCCGTGGGCTGACGTGAGCATAGGAAGATAAATGAACCTAATAGAAAATGTTTAACCTTTTTATTATTTCCCGCTCAAACTGAAAAGGTTCGCCCAGAAAACAATTTGCACCTTGCGAACGATGTTTCTTGCGTTACCTAGCGACAAACCAATGGCATGCCAGTGTATGCGTTATGCGTCAGACACGCCACCGAAGCGAGCGAGGCCGGCTGCCCATGTGAGCGTTCGCCTGTTCGGGTACCCGTTTGTCATCTGTATTTTTATTTTATTTATTGTAGCCCTGGTTTCTTCGGTTCTCGGCGTATTTTTGCGTTATTGCTGCACGTCGACACGGCACCCCTGTGCTATTGGACCACGGCAAGGTGAGAAATTTTGTTTGAAAGTCTGCGTGACAGCCTACGCTCCATTTTCTCACGCAGTTAGAGAAAAACAGCTCGGCCGCTGTAGCTCAGTTAGTTTGGCGTGTACTGAATCTTACTGGGAGATGTTCGTGATGCTCTCTCTGGCCCCCAACATTTTGTAACTTATTTCGCAACTTTTTTGGGATACTTTTGGGCGCGCTGGCTGCACATGGCGTTGTGACGCAATTAGCGAAAAACAGCTCGGCCGTTGTGTCGCAGTTAGTTTGGCGTAGACTGAATCTTTGTTTTTGCCCCCTCCCCCGCCCCACACCTCAATAACATTTAATTCCTTGCGGTACTCGTGCTTGTCGAAAGCACGACGAGCGATCGCGGGAGCGATAACACGAAAGTCCGTTGCTTGCGCTACCAGAACGCGCAAAGGATGGCGCTGAGGAGCTCAAATAGCAGTAACTTGCACTAAGAAAATTCGGTCTTATAAACTACTTAAAACGAGCATTGCACCTACGCATTTGTCTCGAGTGTGCGTAGAAGGCATTCTGCCAGGGTCTGGCTGGGAGCATGTGTTGGGGCCACCGCTGTATAGGGGCATGACGAACGACCGCGTCGGCTAAGGCGCAGTTGTGTCGAAAATGCGCCGTTGCCCGTGTATTGGTGCTTTTAAAGAGCTGGTAATAAGACCCGGGAATCGGGAAATGCCTGAAAATGAGATTTATTCGTCATAATTTATGTATAGTGTTTTTGGAATACGTCATGTTTGCAAAAGCGAATTGCCTTTGTTCGTAATGTCGCAACGTCACCACTTTCGCACGTTTCGCCTCTACATGCAGTTTTACTATAAGGTTTAAATACGAAAAATGACACATGCTTGTAATTCTTTCAGATGATGCCCTTGGCAGAGCTTTGAACTACTGTTGGAACTTGGAACTACTGTTGTTTACCTGGTGCCCCGAAAATGGGAGAACGCACACAAAGCCCGAAACGAGATCTTTATAGAGAGAAATAAACATTTCCTCATTTCACAAGGCGTCTTCGTCTGCTTCATTAAATTTGCATGTTGCACAGAGGACGGAGGACAGCTTCGATGAAGGCTTCTAAAAATTCTGCACCAAGACAGCGTGCGATTGAGAAGCAAAGCAAAAAAAAAAAAAAGCGCACCGATCGGCGTAGCGCGTACCAGCTAGCGTTCAGAACACGACGTGTTCACACCATCCGCTTGGTGCGCTACAGTCAATTCGACCACTGGACTCTATGGAAGTGTCTGCTCTTGTTGAACTTGTTTCTCTAGGCCGACACTGTTATATCTTAGCGTCCTTTTTCTTTCTCTTTTTTTTTCGCTTTACAGACTTACCATTTTAGTACGAAAGCCTACCAATCTGGATTTCGCCTCATTCAGTGTGAGGCCTCTTCATATGCGCGTTTGGCGTGCACAGCATCTTTGTCTTAATTTGACACACATGCCCGCGCGGTTATGCGCGAAATAAATAAGCAAAGTGAATCGGGCTCCTGGTCGGAATGTCTAAAGGAAAATTTTGTCGCGCCAAGCGCAGTGAAGAACATCGAGCTCGGCGACAGAGGCTGAGGGAGTCGACCGACGAAGATTTGGCCAAGCGATGGCGATTGCAGCAACAAAGAAGACAATTCATGGCGTTGAAACGTGCCAACGAAACTGCCGAAGAACAACAGAAGCGATTGGATAGTGACAGATTGCACAAGCGTGCCAAGCGCGCTGCCGAAACGGATTAACAGCAACAAGCCGGCCTAGCTGCCGACGTTGCATACCAGCATCGCAAGGCCGAGGAGCGCTTGTCTTTGGCAACGGCTGTGACGACCATCTTCAAAAGGGACTTCGTCGACAACCCGTTTGGCTTTGCATGTTCTGTGTGTGACAGACTGTGGCAGACGAAGGACTTACACTGTGTCACGGCCCTCATGCACGAGACCTTGGTTTCGGCCTTTCCTGACGTTCAAGAATTCTCTTCGTTTAAGGTGTGTAGAACGTGTACGTCCTTGCTCGCCCAAACTAATCTTCCTTTGTACTCTGTGAGCAACGGGTATAAATATCCGCCAAAGCCTGCCCCCCTTCCTCCACTCAAATATATGGCGGAGCGCATGATTTCCCCTCGCATACCCATTATGCAAGTGCGAATTCTGCTCTACAACACTGGCCAGTACGGCATGCAAGCACAAAACGATCTTTGTGCTAGTCTGCAATCCTCCTCCTCCTGTGACCAAGTAACCTGTATGCATTATGCCACCCAGTGTGTATGACTATATTATGCAACCCCATGTGCATGATTTTGTGTATCATCTGTGCAATAAAACAACAGTTTAGCACTGACGTCGTGACTGCAAAGGATTTAATTACCAACCGGTCAAACAACGGCCTAGCAATCCCTAAGTTGGTGCAAGCAAAGGAAAATTTGTTCCAAGAATATGTGCTTTCGTAGACCATTCACTGGTTGGCGTAGCGATACCTTCTCTCGATTTTTTTCTGTAGTCTTAGGCTCCCTGAAGTCTTGCGAAGGCTTCCTGTCGGTTGTAGAGACATCGCCGTGCTATACCCAGGTTAAGTGCAAATTCGCCAAATATTCACGGTTTCCAAGATATTACCAGATACTCACCTGCGCTCTCGGCGTAAAAATGAGCTTGACTTGATTGCTGGGCTGTTTCATCTTTATACGTCTTGTCGACTGGCTTGAGCGACCATCTGAACCTCCGAAGAAATTGTTGAGATAGTTGGTGACTTATTCTGCTAACACAGCCAATCAGAGGGCCTGTGTTTCGGGGGTCCTTTAGGAGTGATTGCGTGTGTGGCTGTGTGTGTGTATGCGGGTGTGCCTTTTCCACTCGAATTTGTTTTACCAGGGTATCAATCCTGTGCAACGATTTGAGGAGTGTAGATTACTTTTAATACGTAATCATGCCACTTGCACGTTTTACATGAGTGCGCAATATAAGTGACAAGAGGTAGCACTGGCAATGGCAGTCCGAGATGAATGGCCACTATTCTTTTACTGTAAACACTCTTAACAGGTGATTCTGTGAAATAAATTACGCAAGCTGTGCTAAAGCATGCTAGCGCAAATTTTTCGCTTCAAACACTCGTACGTTCCTATGCAACTCACCCAATGTGTATTTCCAAGAATTAGGGAACCCAGTTGCCCCACACCTTTCAGAACTGAAAGCATTGGAACTTTTTTTCTCTATTAGTATTTGCCGGGACAGCCTGGCGCGCAACACGTGTTCGGCGCCACACCTTGCAGCTTCCAAAGCGCGCCCATCGCACGCTAGAAGAGTGATGAAGGAAGGGGATTTGAGAACGATCACGCAACTGCCAATACGTCGACGAGTATGCGTCGCGTTGACGTGATATGCAGGAAGGAGCGCAAGGACGCTAAACCTTTGCACACAGGCGCTAATGTAAGCTAGAACATTTTGGTTAAGCCTGTGACAGATCATCAGGCTGAAGCTTCAAGAAGGCTATCTAAGCACTGCGATATTTCAGCCGCATTGATAATTGTGTGCTTTGGCATGACATAAATGAGAAATCACACTGTGCCTAATGTTATTGTGCGTTGTGGTTTAATTCGGTTGCGTGCTGAAGTCATAATGTCTCAGGAGCAGTTAATTGTTTGTTGTTCACAACACTTCATTTTATTGCATAGCAAACAGCGCATAGGTAAATCACAAGATTTATGGCGCACATGTTTTAGACACGACAATATTGTCTTCAGTAGGTACTTCCATGTCATTGAAGACTTCTGTCTTTATGCCGTTCTTTCGTTTACCTTCTTCAATGCAGCCATGGCTTCTAGCTTCGGTCTTAAAATCTTTTACCGGTTGTATGTTTTGCAACGCTTCAAGGCAGAAGAGTAATAAGATGCTCATTCGGCTTCCAGAGATCTGTGACACGTTTTCACTGTTCACACTCTGTCTCATCTCAGTAGCAAGGCTGAGTTTAGACTTCAGCGTAACCAATTTATCCATGTAGTCTACCTGAATAGTATATTCTTCATACATGTCATCGTCAGAGATCAGTACTTCGATCTTTTCGTCTAGAAAACGAAGTTTCTGCTGAGGCATTTCGAGCCGACTGCCCATGAGGTGAAGTTGAGCCGTTGTGGCCTCATTGAGCGCCGTGTCGAAATTGTCGAAAATGAAGCTTACCATCGTTCTGATATGTTCCCTATCCATGATCAGCTCGGCCTCCTTGTGGAAGGCGACTGTCGGTGTGTGGATGAGGGCCGTCGGTAGCGTTGACTCCGCTCTTCCCGCTGAATCCATGCGCGGGATCGTCGTCAATAGGTCCTGGGGGCTGTTCGGTCGTTTATTAATACAGCTCTCGGGTTTCACGGCACCATTTGAGTGGACCTCAAGGTCCGCCGGCTACCACGATGTCTTGGCAAAACAGAGACGGCACATCTTAAGCGCGTACTCTTCTTTTAATGGAATACCAAGTATGAAAAGAATGGCTTCATGCCCACGAGCGAGCGGAGCTCATGAGGCGCAAAACGATGATGATGAACGATCGTCTGCTAGACTTATGAAAGATGAAGTTCCAAGCATCTTCCCGCGCCCAGCAGATGGCGTTATTCAATTTCCAATGGGTAGAGAATTTGAACAGGGCGTCTGACTTCGGATCCGCCCGGCAAACGCAGTGAACCGGAGCGGACCATTCCATCACGTCCGTTATGTATTTCTCGTATTCTTGCCATCACCCAAACTTGCCGAGGACGTTTTTTGTCGCCGATGAGAACTAAATTTCCTTCCTTCGGCAAGTCGGTGCGTTTCACTTTGTTAACGGCAAAGTTTCTCAATTCACCTAGGTATTCTTTCTGCCAGCGATCCCAAATGGTTTTCAGGTCTTCTCGTATTTGCAACAGTCTCTGCAGAAACTTCCACTGAATTTCTGATGCAGCGAAAAATGAGGTTATGTCTCGGTTTTTAATAGTTTTCAAAACTTCCCCAATATTTTGGACTTCTTCACAAACGTGCGGGCATTGTCGCTGTACATGATCTTGCATATTCCTCTTCGTGAAATAGATCTGCTGAATGCGAAGAGGAACTTTTCGGCAGTCATGTCTTCGACCAACTCTAAATGTATGGCCCGAGCGACAGCGCAAGTAAATAGTGCAATATAAGCACGTTGATGACCACTTTTTTGACGTATAATGGTCCACCAAAGTCAACTCCTGTGACCAAGAAACGTTCTGCTTTGGTAAACCTGTATTCTGGTAAAGGAGGTGTTTCTTGATGTACTGGCTTTGCTTGCAGCCGCTGACATACCAGGCATCGACGTATCGTTTTCTTGACTAGTTGTCTGGCCTCTGGAATCCAAAATCGTTCACGAATCTGAATCAAGGTATCTCGGACGCCGCCATGTAGTACATTCATATGGGCTTGTCGGATAGTCAGCATTGTAAAGTAGCTGAATCAGATTCTGAGTTCCCTAGTTCTCGTTTTTGCTATGAACACAACCTTGTACACGAATTAATCTGTCCTTGTCGAACAAAAGTCATAGATGCTTAATCTGGCTCAGCAAATGAATAGACTTGTTTTCCGAAAGGCACTTCAGTTCCTCGCTGCAATGTGTCTTTTGTTCGACACGTATCAGGTAGAATTCAGCCTCTTGAAGTTCTTCAGTGGAGAGCTCCTGCGATGACGTCTGCTCCCCTTTCATCTTCTTCGTATATCTTAACACCCAAGCTGTGACCCTTAACAGTTTAATACGAGAACTGAACCGCTCCGTGTCAATTATTCTCTCCAAGGGTGGCTTCGTGCTGACAGCATGAGTACATGTAGTGTTGGCACATTCTGGTATTCTTGTTTGCGTGTCTGGACAAAAGTCTTCTGGCCACCTTAAAGGATCTTTCATCCATTTCGGCCCATGCCACCACAGCTCTGTCTGCTGTAATATGTCAGCTGTGAGTCCTCTCATCAGTAAGTCTGCTGGATTTTCTTTGCCTGAATAGAAGCGCCAAAAGGAAGAATCCGTTAGCTTGTGGATTTCGGCCACTCGGTTTCTGACGAAACTCTTCCAAGTGGTCGGTTCTTTTCGAATCCAACCGAGCGTAATTTACGAGTCGGGCTAGATTGTTACTTTCTTAAAGTCTAGGTCACAGTTTCTTAAAACGTAACGGTACGTGCGTGCCGCTAGCAAAGCAGACATTAGCTCAAGTCGAGCCAGTGTCATTGTTTTGATTGGCGCAACTGTTGTCTTTGCGAACAGGATTGTACTACAAGCGTTGCCGGTAGAATCAACCATGGATGCGGAAGCAACTGCTCCGTATGCTGATTCGCTTGCGTCGGAAAAGATGTGTAGATTAGTTTCGAAAATCGGACTTGCCATTCCGGCGCCTAAAAATCTGGGGATGTTGAAGTCTTGAAGTTGAGATATTTCTTGACTCAATTTTATCCATGCGTCCGCTAGATGGGATATTAAAGGTTCATCCCATTGGAGATTGGCTCTCTAAAGGTCTTGCAAAAATATCTTTGCTCTCACAACAAAAGGAGACAATAGACCTGAGGGGTCATAAAATCTTGCCACTGCTTGCAGAGCGAAACACTTGGTCACTTCATGCTGTAAGATAAAGTACAAGATGTTCACTGGACGGAAGAAAAAGTGTCATTGTCCGTATTCCAGGACAATCCAGAACCGTCAATGTTCCTGACGGTGAACAGAGTGCTTGTTCCTGTGACGGGATTGAATCTTTAAAATTGGCAGTCACAGTAAGATCATTGATTTTCCACTTCCTTATGTTCATAGAAGCATCTCTGAATATGTTAATTATTTATTCATGCATCCTAATGGCATCTTCTGTTGTGTCAGCTCCAATCAGAAGGTCGTCCATGGACATATATTTCTGAAGCAGTAAAGCTATCGTTTTGTAGTTATCGTCGGCGCACGGAAATTGATGTTGCAACGTGGCCATCAAAAGAAAAGGACTTGAAGTGGCTCCAAATGGCACTCTGGTCATCCTCCAGATTTCTTGTTCTGGTAAAGGTTGGTTTATCCGAGGAGGCTCTGTAAATCAGAGGAATCGCAGTGAAACTCTATCCATGCTGACCGATTTGAAGGAAGGCCTTTTCAACATCTGCTGTCATAGCGACTTCGTATCGCCGGAAACGCAGAAGTAATGCGGCTACGTCTGGGTTTAGGCTCGGCCCGGATTCCAAATTTTCGTTTAATGACTTCGCTCCACGTTCATGCGAGGATGCGTCGAAAACGATGCGAATATTTGGTGTAGTCCGGTCTTCTTTGATCACCGCTCGATGCGGCATGAGTAAATTCGAAATTTCCTCGTGGAACTTGAATAGCAAACTCTTTCTAATGATCCTTCTTCCAGATATCTCCGAATGGTCTTGACGTACCTTTCCAATAGGCTGCGGTCTTTGCTGAGTTTGCGCATCAAATTTCCAAGACGTTTAGTGGCCACAGAGAAATTGTCGGCCAAGTCCATCATTTGCTTCCAAGAAAGTCGAACTTGATAACGACCGTCCCTTTTAGTTATATTTTTCTCGAACTCTTGAAGCGTCAGTTCACTATCAAGCAGGCTTTCCTCATCAGCTCTGACACCTCGACTTTCCAGGTCCCAAAATCGCGAGAGAACCTCCGAGACAGTGTCCTCTTCTACGCAGGTTCGGAGCACAATGACGCTGGAACAGTGAACAATGCTGTCTGTTAAAGGAAGAGCCCCTTGCACAGTCCATTCTAATTTAGTGTGCACCGCTTTTAGATGCTTCCATTCTTTCCACACACTTTTCACGTCGCCAGTCAAATTTTCCAGTCGTTGTCTGAACCTATAAGTATCGCTACAGAATTTCCGTTGTCTCCACCTAAAGAGAGCGCTCGTATATCCAATCCAGTTTCTTCCATCTTCTTTAAAGCTTCTTCATCTGGAATGGGAATGTGCTCGCTACAGATGTCCTCCACTTGTAAAGCTTCGATTTCCATAGGTTTATCTGTCTTTTCTGGGAAGACGATCACGCGAACTCTTCTCAGTGTCTTCTGAGTCTTCCGTCCTCTGAAAACTCCTACATTCACCGTTTTCTCTTGTAGAAACTGACAGCCTCGTATGCGTGATGCCTCTATGGTAATACAGCTGTGCTGGCTTCCACCGTCGAAGAGTATCCTGTAATGCTTTGAAGTTGCCGTGCCTGCCACTCTCGCCGTCAAGCACTGCAATAACATAACAGGGCTCGCTTGTTGAGAAAGAAGATTAACTGCTGTCGCAAAAGCCTCATTCTCTTCCTTCTTCAAGTCAGGGTTACACATCGAAGTGACATGACGTCGAGAACATCGATCACATCTTCGTCTTCCTCTACAGTCCCTTGCCATATGACCTCGTTTTAGGCATCTAAAACATCGTCCGGTCTTGGTGAGAATCTGCTTCTTGTATGGCAGACTCACTTCTTTGTTGTCGCAGACTTCAGCACTATGCCTAAATGATTTGCAAAACAGGCACATGTCAGGCTTCTCCAACACATTTTGTAGAGCCGCAGTTGATGACACGTTGCGATGCTGAACAGTTTGCGATGTCTCTATTTTTCTGGACGACTTCTGGCATTTTCGCAGGCGTATATGTAGTCAGAGCTACTCGGCACTGAAGTTGATGATCGAAGTACTCAAGAAGACTTTGTAACTCTTTCTCTGCTTTCGTCATCCGGTGCTCTGAGTCAACTTCCGCTTCATTCGTTGATACCGCTGTGGACGCTTTCGTCGGCTTGTACAGATCATGAAATTTAAGCACTTAGTCTGACGGTAAGACACGTAAAAGAATCTCCCGTAACATCGAACAGTACGTTGAAGGGCTCGTTCCGAGAGCTTTGAGGCTCCTTACATGCACCTGTACTTGGTCATAGAGATCTCGAAGTTGCGTAATGTTCGCAGACGACGAGATAGGTCTCAAATATAAAACGCTTCGAATGTGCTCTTGAACGATTATCCTTTCATCTCCGAAGCATTTCTTGAGAATATCTATGGCGTCCTGCTCTTCAGTTGCCTGGAGTCCAGATATGGCCGAAGCGGCTGCTCCACGGAGTAGGGTGCTCAGGTAATTGAACTTGTCAGCAGTGCTGAGCTCTTCCTTATTGTGCACTGCCGTCGAAAATTGTGTCCAAAAACGGTGTCCATTGTTTCCGGTTACAATCGAATTTCATCAGTTCCCACTGCGGCAGTCTAGAGTTGACGCTGACTGAAGCTGAGCTGCTCGTATAGCGCGAAGCTTGGGGCGTACGGCTGTTTTGAAGCTCGAAACAAAGTTTTGATGTCATTGTAACAACGTTGTCTCCATATTTTCTCGCGTCTAACGTCTCACTCTCGATTAGATCGCGAGGCGTCTGGTTTAAAATGTTATCATCTGTTTTCGCTATCTGCAGGTAGAGTGCCTCAATTCGGTGAGGTAAAACGCTGACCTATGATGTTGCTGGCTCGTGCTGTTCTCGTAGAATGCCTTCCGCTTCTTTGAGGACGTCGTCCAATTGCGAACGCAGGTACTTGCGTCGTCGGAGTAGCCGTTCCACGAGTCAGTTGGCAGCCGGGAACTCTTAGCCAAATGGACAGGTATCGCAGCACGATACCGTGAATCTAAAGGTCCCTGGTTCGATACCGGGTTTCGGCACCACAATGAGTGGACATCAAGGTCCGCCGGCTACCACGCTGTCTTGATGAAACAGAGACGGCACATGTTAAGCGCATACTCTTCTAATGCCATCCACCTCCTTGGAGGCTGCAGACAGCGCTACTCCGCTAACCCAGAAGAAGAACCCATCACTCTCTCAGCTGGTGGGCTCCAAGGCTTCTTCTGTCGAGGCGAGGCCCTCCCTATTACCACATCGCTAGCAAGACCGGGTGACCAGCGAGCCGCAAGAGTCGATGTACACAACTCCCAGCTAGATGGAGCAGCCGGCACCTAAGGAGCAGCTGGTGTCCCCTGCTACAAAAAGGGAAAGCCACGCCTCACAAGGCCCACAAAGGGCTCTGTAATCTAAGCTACCTTCCTTATTATTGACATGCACCACAAGCCCCTTTTTCAATAATATGCACACTCAAATGTTGCAGTGGAACATTAGGGAGCTACTTCACTGTATGTATGAAGTTAAACAACTCCAAATATTTTGTCCAAATGTGTTCTGTGTTCTTAAATCTACATATACAAGCTTTCTCCTGCGATGTGCCATTTTCCAGGACTGCGGTGACGCTAGCGCCTCATCGGAAGATGTCGCCATAACAGTCAATCAGGGTGTTGCTTGCAGCAGTTACAACTCTGAATGTCCGCTAAGGCCATTGCTGCCCCTATAATGCGGTCCGATAGCATTGTTACCATCATCTCTATATACTCGTGCATCTTTCCTAGTTATCACCTTTATAAGGTCGATTTAGAAATATTTTATGTTTCAGAAAAGAAAAAAATAATAGATCACCATAAATGTTGCTTGCAGACCACCTTGTCCACATTTCGGCAAACATTAGGAAAACCTTCATATGCATCAGTGTAGACATTTAGGCTTGTTGGTGTTACGTGTTTGCAGATTTTCCTCTTGTAGCGCAAAAATCAGACGGACATAGAAGAAGAAAGGAGACGCACACAGGCGCTAACACACAGCTCCTGTGTGTGTCTTCTTCTTGTACGTCCTTGTGTATTTTGCGCTACTGGAAGAAAATCTGCAAACTTGATAGGTAAACAGTTCTTTCTGTCTGTATTTCCTGCCTTCGGGAAAGCATATAATATGACATGGCGCTTTGGAATTATCCGTTATCTGGTGCCCGTGGCAACATGCTAAATGTAAGAAAAAGCTGCCTGTCGAACCACAAATCCCGTGTAAGGGTTGGCCAGCCCTTGTCCAAGTCTTTAACCAAATAAACTGGGGTTCCACATGGTGGTGTCATTAGCGGTACAATCTTTGTTAACAAAATGAATTCTCTACGCAGAGGTATTCTACGCAATATGTTTTGCTCTGTCTACGTAGATGACGTGCCGAGTGGTTTGAAATTGTGCACTCCTGCTTTTTGCGAACATGACCAGCTTTGCCTAAATAATATGGCTGAACCTGCTGACGAAAGTGATACTAGTTTGCACAAACACAAAAGTACATTCCTACTTTTTACAAATAAGGCAGGAATTGTTCCACACCCTAATATTGAGCTCTCTGGAAGTACACTATCTGTAAGCATGTAACACAACTTTCTTGACATTATTCTAGACTGGAAACTTACATTCATTCCTCACTTTATATACTTGAAAGCTAAGTGCCTCAACAGAATCAAATTAATGAAGCTTCTATCAAATACAATCTGTGGTAGTGACCGAAAGCCCCTTGCGCGCTCACATGTTGATTATGACGCTTTAATATAACATTTGGCAACGCCAAGCGTATTAAACATTCGAGATCCTGTTCATCATTTAGGTATCTGCCTCGTGACCAGTGCCTTTAGAGCAAGTCTAATCCAGAGTCTCTACGTAGGATCAAATGAGTTGTCACTTAATATATTTACAAAGGGCCTTAGTTCATTTCACAAATTTCCTGCAATGTAGTTCTAACTGTGAGCATCCGTGCTATTCTACCTATAAAGATACGGCAGCTTCCACCCTTTTACACAACCGGCGTTGCGTGCGAGAACCTTTCTCAATACGTGAGAGAAAACTGAGAAAAAATGAGCGTCCCACTGCTTGTAAATCGACTAATCACTCCATAGGGGCTCTTACCGTCGTGGATATGGTAGCTGGTAGAATGCGGTTCGTCATTTGTCGAATTCACAAATCACGCTCCAGATGCTCATATTTATATGCATTTCCTAGAACTCCAGTCGACGTTCTGTTGTCCAGAATTTTATATCGATGCATAAAAGTCAAGTACCGGTGTATCCTATGGATGCGGCCGTCGGTCCACCCTTCCCGAAGTCCGATGTTGTGCATGCTGAGACAAGCGTCTTTACTCAGACTATTTAATCGTAATAAGATCTTTAATGTATCTACGGAAGCATACAAACCCTGTAATCGATGGCATATACTGAACTTTGTGCGTTATGTATGTTCCTCATCAACATGTCGTAATATGTTGCGTGCCCCGGAACAGAGGCATCATGGGCATTATGCTCACCTATGAAACTACTGCATCCATAACAATAGCCTGTAACTCTACCATAATCCCTGCCAGAGAATTGAAGCCTTTCTTGCGTAAAAAGCTAAGAAACCTTTCGCGATCCATGTGGGACACTGAAACTTTGAATAACCTCCATTTATTTGAGCCGTACCTATAAAACTGGCCCTGGATAACATATAGTGCGATGAACTTACGTCATGTTTGTCGACTGAGAATAGGGCACACGTTTGGTACACGCTCTTACCTGCTCACTGGTGGTGAAGCTCCAGAGGCTGACTGTTTTTTACGTTTTGCTGGAGTGTCGGGAAGCACAAGCTGAACGAAAAAAAAATGCACTTAACTCTTGCTTATCAATAGCGCATACCCTTACATCTGGCGTTGTTTAGTGGCATAAAAGGGTTTTATGAGACTAAAGAACTTCGAAATTATACGAATGAAGTAGTGTTGCATACTATCCCGAGAGATTCGTAACACATCTTCTCAACAAAGGATGGTGCTGCGATAGTAGTATTTTGTATAGCACGTGCCTCCGGGCCCTTGCTTTCATGGGCCTCGGTTAGGAAGTAGTCCTACTGGCACTGACATATTTTACTACATCATAATTTTTAATACATGTCGAGTGGACACGAGAGCAGTACCATTGGCATGGCTCTCAACCACTATCTTTTCACTCCGCAGGCGCTACTCGTCTCCTGGCTTGCTTGGTTATCAGCCATAATGAACGGCAACATTGCCTCCGATCTTCAGCGTTTCCAGCTGGTTCCGCCCGACTTCACCTTGGATGATGCGCCCTTCTTCGTCATGAATGCATCTGCGCAAGTCACCCCTGGCTCCCCCTTACGCTCGTCGGTGACATCGCCTGTTGTCAACTGCATAAGAAGCCCGCCCGTCCCATCCGCCATCAGTGGGCACGAGAGCAGTACCGTTGGCATGGCTCTCAACCACTAGCTTTTCACTTCGCAGGTTTGTGCTTCCTTTCCTTTGTACGCTAAGAAAAGCGATGACCCATGTTTGCTTCTGCTCCCGTGCCCAAGGGTGTTCTGTGAAAAATTGTGAATGTTCTTCTATGGCGTTTTGTTTGTTGTGCTCCGGGGACGTTGAATCAAACCCTGGCCCTAACACCCGCTCTGAATCTCTGTTTGACATTGAGTCTTTACCAGAGGACCCTTCTGAGTAGATGAACCTAATCTTTAAGCTCATAAAAGACGTGCATACGTGTTCTTTACAAACGTCAAAGTTCCAGACGGCGATTACTGCTGATGTTAAGGCCATAAAAAGGGGACAAAAATCGCTTGAATCAAAAGTTTCTGGTATTATGAAAAGGCTAGACGTACTAGAGAAGAAGTCGCAAAACGTTGATAATGTCAGCTTGAAAGTTTCTAGCATGACAAGAACAATGGAAGAAGTTAACGCTCGGAATAAACTTTTTGAATCCCGTTTAAACGAATTTGAAGATCGCTCGCGCCGCAACAATCTAATTTTCCATGGTCTCCCTGATAATATTGAAACTTGGCAAGTAACAGAATCAAATACAACCACAGTAATCAGGAGTATTACCGACACATTTCCTGCAGACGCAATCCAACGTGCGCACCGCCTTGGTTCGCTTATGCCTAATAAATTACGTCCTGTTATTGTGAAGTTTGCAAGCTTCAAAACCAAAGAAAGACTACTGTCTCTGCGCAGCCAATTCAAGCATAAAAACATAAGTATGAGTGAGGATTTCTCAGTTGCTACACGAACCACGCGAAGAAAGCTGAGAGCATTCGGTAAGAGCCAAGCCTCTTCTGAACCTTTCAAATTGCGCTATGATAAGTTGATCCTGAATGGAAAATCGTACGTGTACAACGCCAGTTCTGATGAAATTCGAGAACTTTAGCAACGCAGTAATAAGGTAGAACGTGCATGCCCTGTTCCGTCCCGTCCTCCGATCTAGGAAAACGCGAGGGGCAGTGGTTCATTTTTTGTAGCGTTAGCTACACTGGCCTAGCCAAGCCCGTTTCGCGCGGCACATCAAGAGCCGTGCTGCGCATGCGCAAGGATCAGTGATGTCACACGCCTTGCGCACCGGAGCCGGCACACCTCGCGCACTCCGCCGCCGCCGCGCGCGACTCACCGCCGCCGGTCTGCGCATTCCAGAGGAGTGACGTCGTAGCCGTGGTAGACGTACTGGCGCCGGCGCGCGCTCGCTGTACAGTCGCCGTCTGACACTAGCGCTGGAGCCGCTGCGCTTCTGACTGGCGTTTGCCAGTGTGGTAAAGCCTTGGAGAAGGAGAGCGCAAATGCTGCTCAACAGCGCAGAAGAACGGAGAAGCTTGACTCATCGGATCCCGAAGTAGTTGCCTGGCAATTAGCGGTTGAGCGTAGGAGGAATGAACAGAAGAAGGCTAAACGTGCTGCGGAGACACTGGAGCAAAGGGACGAACGTCTAGCAAAGCGGCGTCGCCAGGAGGCTGAGCGACGTGCCCGACCACCCCTGCAGCAACAACAAAACGCCGTCGATGACGTCAAGGCTCGCCGATCGACTGAATATACTGTGAAACTCAGCGAAAGCGCCAATGCGACTCGGACCTTCAGCTGAACCTTTGCTAACGCTACGTATATCCTGGCATAGCCGAGCTAAGCCACTGCAACTATTTCATTTTTTTCATTTCCTCAAGCTTCCGTTTTATATTCTAACGTCAAAAGTGCGTCCAATAAATACTATTCTTTATCGTCTGCAATCAACACAAGTTCTGCAAAAATCATTGCACTTACCGAAACATGGTTGCCTGCGCATGTCACCGACACGGAAGTGTTCCACGGTGCTGTGCATACCGTGTTTATCGCTGCGACCGTACCGCGCGTAGAGGAGGTGGCGTCCTTTTGGCAATTTCAAATGATATTCCGTCTTCTGCGGTTTGTACGAGCGATGATTTAGAAGCTGTCTGGGCTTCCGTAGCTCTTGGTCACAAAAAATTCATCATAGGCGTGTGCTATCGCTCACTTTCTGCACCACCTACATTTTTCCATGAACTGCATGATAGTATTAATCTTGTTCGCACGCGTTTTCCCTCATCTCCCATCCTACTCCTGGGCGACTTTAATCTACCAAACATAACCTGGAATGATCAATCATCTTCACTCGCTCCCTTTTCAGCACAAGCTAGGGAATTTCTAGACTTGAGCTCAGTTTTTTCATTGTCACAGCTAGTAACTCAACCTACACGTGTATCTTCTAACGCCGCAAATACCCTTGACCTAGTTTTGACATCCCACCCCAACACAATTTCGAAGATTACACACTTACCTGGTTTAAGCGACCACTGCCTACTTGCATTTTCAATTAACATTTCTCCACCTACAGCAAGTAAACTCAGAAAAACTATACATATTGACATCCTAGGAAGCAAGCTTTACCGCCATAAATAGCGAATTAACTGTATTTCTAGACACTTTCTTGCCGGATTTCTAAAATCGTCCGCTTCAGCTCTATTGGGACATGTTCGGCGCTAAAGCTCAGGAACTAACTGAAAAGCACATCCCATCCCGCATCATTACCTCCAATTCTGATGCTCCTTGCTTCAATGCCCATCTAAACTAAAACGTCTACGTAACCCCAAAAAACGCCTATATCGTTCTGCAAAACACTCGCCAACTGACTCACGCTTGTCTGCTTATAAGTCCGCATTTGACACGTACGTAACAGCACTAAAGAACACCAAATCTAATTTTCTATCTAACGTACTTCCATCTATGTTAAAGACTAACGTTAAAAAGTTTGGAGTGTAATCAAGCCCTTGCGCAATGATCGCATAACTCTGGAAGACCCATTGGGCAACCATGTACCTAACGAACAGTGCGCTGCCACCCTTAACGACACATTTGTGCAATTTTTTTTCCATTTCCTGCAATGACCGCCTACCTCCTACTCGCCAGTACGACTACGTAGCTATGCCTCCAGTGATAGCTGAAACTGCTGATGTTGCGAAACTAATCGATTACCTGAATCAAAACTCATCGCCTGGTTACGACTCTATTAACGCTAAATTTCTAAAAATACAAACGCCGTTAGTTCTGTTATCCTAACCAAACTTTTTCAGCAATCACTGAATACGTCTGCTCAGCCTAGCCAATGGAAAATCGGGAAGGTGGTTCCACTGCATAAGTCAGGTAACAAAAATGTAACAGCCAATTATCGCCCCCTCTCACTCTCAAGTACTTGCTGTAAATTGCTCGAACATATAATTTTCAAACATCTTGTTAATTTCCTTGAATCAAATGCATTTTTCACACCAGCTCAGCATGAATTTAGAAAAACATTTTCATGTGAAACTCAGCTTGCAATCTTTACGCATAAATTACATCGTATTCTCGATCGTTCATCATTTGCAGATTGGATTTTTTTAGACTTCGCTAAAGCATTTGGGCGTATAATGCTTTATACTAGCCTTATACGTCCGAAACTAGAATATGCATGTGCTGTTTGGGATCCTGCCACTGATAAACTAATTAATTCATTAGAGCTTGTTCAAATAATTCAGTTCGTTTCATCTTACGTAATTACAATAGAACTACAAGTGTGTCTACCATTAACTAACTTTTCGCTAAGTCCACTTTCTTCTCATCGCAAAATCGCACGTTTAGTTCTTTTTCACAAGCTATACCATCATTCAACACTCCGCAATGATTGCATTTTAAGCCACAATACGTATCGCCTCGAATCGACCATTGTTATAAGGTTGGTCTCGAATCATGTCGCACTAAAACTTTCTTTGCAATCATCTTTCTTTCGGTCATCCACGGAATGGAACCACCTTCCTACTGAAATCGCGTCCATTCACGATAACCAAAGGTTTCGAGCGGCTTTAGCTAACATTGTATAATCGAATCATTTCTTACTATATGTTTGTAACCTAAGTGAATTTTGTATTTTGTATTTACCATTTACTATCGTACTTTGCTACCAAATTTCTTACGACGATTTAAGCCTAGCTAAAACTCTATAATCAGAAGCCTTTGTACTTGAACGTTCTGCTTTATTATTGTTTTTTATGTTCATTTGCTGTAACCCACTCCCCTCTTTAATGCCTTTGGCCCTGAGGGTAATAATACATAAAGAAATAAATTAGTCATCGCACACCTCTCTGATTATTGTCATTTTTTATTATTTATATATTTTACCCAGCTTATAGCAAATTATTTTGTACTTTCAACAGCGAAGCAGTTTAAACCAGTGGTTAGTCCTGAAGGTGTGCGCACGAAAACCTCGCCGAGCGATTACATCACCATGCGTCGCCTAGCAACGCGTTGCCCAGCTGCGTCGAGCCTCGCTACAGCTGCGGAGGTGAAGCTAAGCCGAGTCGTCAACGCGGCAGCGACAGAATGCCCCGCGTCTCTGTGCCGAGCACATTTCCGTGAAGAGGGGGCGACCGAAGAAGTGCGTTACTCCCGAAGAGGAGGAAGCGCATAGTGAAAATCGTCGTGATGCTACTCGGGAGTGGATGAGACGACTGCGGGCCATTCCCGAATATCGCGCCGGTGAAGCGGCGGCGAAACGTCAGCGATTTCCAGACGATCAGGAGTAGTGATCTCGTGAAGCTGAGCAAAAGCATGTGTGCAACCAGAAGCGTCGGCCATGCGATCCGGGCCGGCGAGTCATGGAGAACTTTCAGTGTGAAGTTTGGAAATCCCTGGGAGGTGCCCATGGACGGTTTGCCCGAGTCTCAAAAAAAAAAGGCATAACCTCGCAGAAACTTAGCCGATGCGGGAATAAGCTAGGTGGGGCCACCAGCTTCGCTGTTTGCCCTGTCTTCGCACCAATAGTGTGAAGCTGCCCCAATTTTTTTTACAGCCATTCTATAGCTACCACTTGCAGTTCATTTTTCCATGTAATTGACAATTCACTGACAATCATTACTACGTGCATGTCTCTCTTTGGCCATATCTTTCACTTGCGCCACAAAACAGTCCACATCATCATCATTGGTTTATTGAGACCAGTTACTGACCTACAACAAGTATGAAACAAAATTACATTTACCAAGGCTGACAAAATAGGCTACAAAGAAGTTCATAGCAAGGTGTATAAGTTCAAGCAAATTCATGCAGTGACAGCATTTACGTGATAGCTGGCAGCCCACACATAGTCACACAACAACCAGACAGTGCACAGAGACAAGCACCAAATTTACCTGTGCAATATTCTTAGAATAAAATTCCATGCCATGTACCAACAAGCTCACAGTAATCGCAAGGTTTAGATTTCTCATTCTTTTCGCTCGTGAAAGCCTCTGAAGAAGCACGCAAATAAATAGACGCGCACAGGCCCGTCGCCTGGAAACACAAACAAATGATGATAAGAAGATGCGGTTGCTTTCAGCAGGGACTCTCTAGAACGATAATTTGATTCGTTAGAGCCGGTACCGGCGGGGTGGCACGAAAAAAAAACACTGGTTAATAAGGCAGACGTTAAGAAAATAAAAATTAGGAAAGTGCCACACGGAAAGGCGGTGTTAATCGGGCTGTCAAGTCCACTTAGTGCACTTAGCCTGTTACGCTTGCAGCGCCATCGACATATCACTGTGCTGTGCTGCTGTTTTCCTCTTGTTCCGAAAAAGAAATACACAGCTTGTTTTCTAGATCTGATGTAGGATGACGACTAAGCTCGGAAACAGGGAAGCTGCAAATTGGATTGGGTACACTTTCTTTAGGCGATGTTTTATTTTGCGACTGTTCTTTGACAGCGATTCTATTATACAAATGGTTGGGAACACTAAGATATATTTTAAAATTATGAACACCAGCAGCGAAACATCAGAAATTTTCAGCACATCGACTTGTATTGTAGAGAAAATTGGAGATTTGGGGTAGGGGGTGTTAGGAGTGGGCCAGCATAGTTACTTCGGTGGTAGTTATTAGGAGGGTAGGGGTAATTTATTATGTGAGATTATGATTGTAAATGTAGAGCAGTTAGCCAAATCGGAGTTTCCGGTTTGGAGCCATTAACTGAGTTCTGTAGAATAGGGTTAAGAAGAGGAAGACTTAAAACTAACCGAGAAATAGCTCAAAAGTCAACGGGGTACTATTTGGACACTCATAGCGGTCTCTGTCCCACAAAAAAGCATGCTAATATTTGCACCACCTACTGGTCGGAAAATGAAACCACATCTCTAATGGGGAATGATCTCTTTCAACAGATGCCCGTCGTTCAACTAATTATGCATAGCGAAGAGTCAGCGTCTCTGCACGCAGCACTCCTGAGAGTGGCGCAGAATATGACGCATTATTTCTTCGTAACCGCAGCGGTCACAATTCGCCGTTTTTGAATTGCCCTATTTTAAAAAGCCGCGTCACTTTTGGCAGTCTTGATGGCAACTGAAGGCTCAGAGTAGGATCACGCGAAGGAACGCGAGCGTCCATCCCTGAATTTCCATCCACTACACTGAGAAGCGCTCACTGGCATGAATATACATGGAGTTCTTATTGCAATAGCAAATATATATAGGCTGGAGACTCATTTGCGCAGTCACCATTGGCGTTGGCGTGTGCGCTGTCTTGCTATCCACGACGCATGCGCAGCCCATGCATGGAGGATTAGACAGCCTCCGAGACGCCAAGTGTATTTGCCTCTAAGCGCAATGAAGCCAAGTGGCGCGGCCGTCTGCTTCGCTCAAATGTTCGCTCATACTTTCGTTCGCTCGTCCGCTCTTTAGTTGTTTCGTTCGTTTATTGGTTCATTCTTTCTTTCGTTCATTGGTTTGTTCTTTCATTCGTTCATTGGTTCGTTCATTCGTATGCTCATTCGGTCGTCTGCTCATTTGCTCTTCTGCTCATTCACTCGTCTGCTCATTCGTTCGATCACTCGTCCGCTCGTCTGCTCGTTCGTTCGGATTCTGTACAATCGCAAAAGTATGCTGCGTTCTTTTAGTTTCCTTTTATGTGGTGCCTCCGGTGATATAAATCCGAACGCAAATACAAAAAGCTAAATTAAGACGTCTATCATTCGGCACATTTTGTACGGTGAAGCAGCTCACACTCCGCAGGAAAGAAAACACATGTGTGTAAATGTGTCGCGCACGGTATTTTAACGTGCAACTGTCCTCAAATTATTACATTTTCAGTACCCAATCACGAGGAACAACGACCTATACCGAAAATATGCGTGTTCAACTTATATCATCTGCTCTGTTGCTACGCGCACGTTCTTGGTGTTTCGCATGTATTGCTGGTTCGCATCGCCCACCGAAAGACTCGTAGTGAAACTGGGTCTCGCCGCTAAGCGAAACCGCATGAAATACCCAATACCAGTAAGCCAATTCACCGACATTGAAAGTGAAGTGGCGGGCCGGTGAGAAGTGGGGCGTTCGTGGTTGCGAGATCTGTCCGCAGGAAATTGTATCGCCTCGACAGGGAGCTGCTCGTTTTCTTTGCTGCTGCATAGCCTTACGTGACCGGTGGAGAAACGAGCAAAGGCGAGGTCGTCTTATACCAGCAGAGTGTCAGAGCTGTCTCGGCAGCTTCCGAAATCATTGATGCAATGCTGAGGAGGCAGTTGCGAAGGGTTGCATCGTAATTTAGTCATATGCGATATGTCGAAGTAGACCCAGCACATCGCACCCATCGCTATTTCGTACTATTTTTTCACGAACAGATATACTTTCATCGTTATTTATTCAGAATCACGCTATTCATCTCCGAGCAGTGCCTCGCAGAAAAAAAAAACAAAGGAAAGTATTCAGGTTGATCTTGCTAAAAAAAAGCATTGCGTGTTGAATATATAACTCAGAACGACGATAGAAGCCTGCAAACCACGATACTGTCAGCAAAATAAACACGTTAAATAACTGATAAATTGAAGCGCCATTTTCTATCACTAAGCATGACACGTAATATACTTTGCATGACATCACCCTCCAAAGCTTTCAAATTTTTCTTTGCCATGCACAAGTTTTATTGAATAATTACGTATTGGCCTGGTGGTCTCTGGCCACTCTTGGCCCTTGCGCCACAAAACGCGAAATTCATCATCATCAATATTTACGAGCTGTTTCCTTGTGTCGCGTCTGTGACGTTTCCAATTATACCTTCGGCTCAAATTTGTATGTATGTTGGACGACAACGACAGCGTATTGGTGATGGTGAAGCATGATGACGGTGACGATGACGACAGCCACATGTCGACTACGACTGCATGGCGACGATGGTGTGCCAAAGGCGACGCCGGCATGGCGACCACTATCACATGGAATCAACGCGATGCCGTCTACGATGGTTACAGGAATGGTATGGCGACATGCTTGACTTGACTTAGATGGTGTGGCAAAAATGATGAGAACAAAAGTACAATGGCTGACGTTAATAACGCATAATCAATATCGGCACTATCATCATACTCATCCTATTTGTATCCACTGCAGTGCGGAGAACTCTCCCAGCGAACTCCAATTACTGATGAAACCGCTTTGTTCATGTTTCGAATCATTGCGCCTATGATTTTCTTTTCACCGCTCGTTGCGCAGCTGTTAACGTCTTCTCAAGCTTCTTTGTTAACCTCCAAGTTTCTGCCCCACATTTTAGTATCAGTAGAATCGAATGGTTGCACACTTATCAAGGATAATGGTGAGACGCCCGTCACGACTTAAGAATGTCGTCCAACCCTATTTTATTCTTCTAGTAATTTCTGTCTCATCATGCGGGTCTTCCGTGACTTTTTGACCTAGCGCAAATAAGTCACAGGGGATCCGGATCATGAGATACGCGATATCAAGATACGATATAATGATATCATGAGATAAACGTATTCTTGTACATATTCAAGGGGCTGACTGCCAATCACGAGTTCTCGTTATATTGCCGGGTTAATGAACATTAGCTTAGTTTCCTGCGCATTCAAACGTACTCTTATTTGCTGAGATTATCAACGATTATTTGTTGGAAGTCCTCTCCATAATTGCTGAGCAGGACAGTGGCATCCGCAAACCGCTATACTTGCGAACAACTTTCTGTGGCAAAGAACGGAAAGCTACGGAGGCAAAGCGCACACAAGTGAGGGCGCTTCTGAAAAAAGTCCCATATTTTCAACCGCGTTAGCTTGAACAGGGGAATAGAAAACGTAAACACCTTATTTGCAACAGCACAACGCGACAAAGGCCACCACTTACTACAGCGAAGCTGTATATGCCTAGGGGTAACGACCATCCGTGCCCAGGAGGGCCCTCCGCAGGAACCAGTGCGCATGCGCCAAAACAAACACCGAGTTGGAGAGGAGTTAGGAGCAAAGAAGAGGGAATGTCTGGGTCTTTCACCTCGGAGTAGCACGTGTTGGTTACATACATACAACCACGCAGCGTCGACGTGGAGTGCACACGCGCTATGTGTGAGGGAGCAAGAGGAAAGGGAACCTCTGGTTCTTTCGCAGCATTGGTGTGACGTAGGGCTGCCTGCGAGGAGTGCGCACGCGCCTAGTGTGAGGGAGCAAGGGGAGAAGGAACGATCTGGCACGCAATTGCGTGCGCGGTTGGTGACGTCGTTCCTCTCTTGCAACGGTGCGCGCGCGCGCGTCATTCTCTCTTTCGACATCGCAATGGTACAGCCACATATCGTGCGTTCTCCCGAGGAGCAACTCGCGTACGAAGTGTATCGCATGACATGCATTTCACACATATCCAGCATCATGTTGCCTGTTGAGTCTGTGTACCCATCCATGTCTTCTATGTGAGCGTTCATATCTCCTAGTATAATAATCTCGCACCCTTCTCCTAGCTCATTAATGTCACTTGATATGCATTCCAACATTTTTTTTGTTTTCCTCTTTGGCATTTGCTGCTGTCCACAGGTATACAAAGCCAAGGAGTGTCTGCTCTCCTGCAACTTTCCCTTTTAGCCATAAATGCTCCTTGCATTCCTGTTTGACCCTTTGCCAGTTCATACTTTTATGAATGAATGCACCAATTCCACCCCCTTTTCTGCTGCTCTCTGTTCTATTGCAATATCCCCATGCATAGTCAGGATTACAGGGAGGTTGCTCCATGTCCCTAAGATGTGTCTCCACAAACCCGTATACAT